>NC_056726.1:263112216-263147216 GCF_019279795.1 Protopterus annectens | reverse complement strand
CATTGAAAGTTCATTTCATCTAAAGACCATTTCACTTACAAGTAGTGGTCTTAGGCACGTCAAAGGTATATGTCCTGTTCCCCACTGTAGTGTGATATTGGTGTTAGTAGCTATAGTTAGGGGGGTTGTGGGGGCAGCCCCCTCAATGGGGGGTGTGGGAGGTGTAGACCCCCACATAAGTTGTTTTTCTGTTGCCTGGTGTTGTTTTACATTATAAGGTAAAACCCAACTTGCTGTGGGGCTACGCCCCCCCCACCCCTAACTATATATACTAACAGCAGGATTGCAATACAGTGGGGAAAAGGACATATACCTCTGACTTACCTAACAATACTACTTGTCAGTGAAATGATTATTAGGTGCAATGACTGTTAGGTGACATTAACCTTAGGTGAGTTTGTCTCAGTGAAATGGGTGTCAGTGAAATGGTCTTTCAGTGAAGTGATATGAATCTGTATATATATATATATATATATATATATATATATATATATATATATATATATATATATATATATATATATATATATATATATATATGTATTTAAAAATGTCCCTACTGTTGAATGGCTGTGCTGTATGATATGTTTGGTACCATCTCACACATATCTACAGCCCAGATGGCTTACTGATACATATATGTGGCTATGGCATGCAGGGTCCTGGGTTACACACTTGCAAGGACTGATAATATATGTGCTGGCCAGAACAAGGGCTCTTAGATACATAGTAATTAAGGCACCTGTAAGCACATGTTAGTGGGTGCAAAATGGACAGTCATGTATGCTGTGACATTTGTGTTGGTAACACATTTCCCTGTGTGTGTTAAGGTGAGAGTGGAATGTTAGGGAAGGGTAGTAGGTATATATGGGGAGGCAGGGTGGTTTGGAAGACAGACATGATAGACAAAACAGCATACAGGGTTGCTGTATGACACATGTGGTGGGTAAATACCTTGAACAGAGAGGTGTGTTTGGAAATAGGAAGCCCTATACAGGCCAAATGGAAATAGTGGGGGCTGAGCTCTCCACACATTGGCAGTCACCACTGCACCTTCACAGCCCTAAAGGTTGCTGAGCAATAGGGGCAGGCTGAACTTCTGCATGTGACACAAGGACATCATGGTTGTGTTGATGATTACACAATTCCCTGCAGAGCTCCCTATGCACCAGACCCTGGACCTGATGTCAGGTTACAGTATCCTGTCTGTGTGCACTCCCAGAGGGGGCACAAGCCCCATCCCCTGAGGTGAGTCCACCTGAAGGTAGTGCAGGACCAGCAGATGAAGAGATCCTGTGTTGGGTCCCAGATGTGATGCAGCATACAGCCATGGCCAGATGAGGTGGAAGAGGTGGGTCTGCTGCGAACAGCCTTCCCAAATGTGATATTGACTTGCAGTGTTACAACATATGTTGTCAGTAATAGTCAACATAATCCAGGATTAGCTATAACAGCATGCATACATAGTTCCAGTAACCTAAAACACTAGATTTAGAATGGTTGCATAGCAAACAGAATAGATGCATATATGGAAGCACACTGGCCATTACAGTGGCATGCAGGTGACATTGTTAGCAACAGGACATGAATGATACTGTTTAAACATGGAACAGGAATAACAACAAAGTTCAGTATGTGCTGCACAATAGGATGTATGTCCCAACAGAAGGTTTAGTGTAAACATACCGAGTGATGTGTGTGTTCAGATTAGGTATGCATATATGACGGGGTGAGGGAGATATTAAGTGTCAAGTCCAATAACCTTGTAGTATGACATCCTCAGACCTTGTCAACTGTTTATGTCTTTCAGGTACCATGTCCAGGAAAGGTTGCCTGCATATACTGCAGATGAAACAGACATCATTGTGCAGTACCTCGTGCAGCATCATGGAACCCTGTTTTTGCGGGCATCACATGATATGCAGGAGAGGACTGAACTGTGGAATGAGCTTGTCCACAGGGTAAACGATGTTGGCCTGCATAACTGAAGTTATGAGCAAGTACGACATTGTTGTACTGACCTCGTCCACCATGGCTGTCAATGTGCTGCTGCTGTCAGAAGGGACCAGTAAACCACAGGTGGGGGTCATACCATCCAGCCCCCACTGATTCATGTGGAGGAGCTCCTTGCCAGCCTTGAGGCACACACGCCTGCAAATTCCAGCAGCCAAAGAAAGTATTGTGGAGGTGGGTGCCACACACACAATGGAGCAGAAGCATACATATACCAGTGTTGCTTATCTATCCTCATCTGTAAAGTATATATATATATATATATATATATATATATATATATATATATATATATATATATATGTATATGCATATGTCAGATACTATAGTCTGTTGCTGCAGTGTATTAAGGAGCAGATGTGCATAATCTCTAGTATTGTGGGTTTGTATAGATGATGTTCTGAAATGCTGCTCCCACCCTGTACCAATGGCACAGGTGTGGCTACTGTCATTACATTTCTCAAACAACTACGTAGATCCCTCTGGTATCCAACTAGGGCAGCAGCTTCTGTCTGGTGAGTATGGAGTTTTTTCTATTTCACATTTGCCAATACACTGGCCATGTTATGGCCATGCTATGTGCCATGCACACATGTAATACACCTACCCATAATGCCTGCTGTACATATTCTCTTATTGTTGCTGTAAACTGCACTGCATCACAGTGGTCACCTTGGTGCCATATCTGAAGGGTATGTATGGATCTTTAAGTATACTGCACAACCCATCAGTGCAAGATGTATGGACAGAGATGAACATAATGGTGGGAGGAATGGCCTATAGTACGGACATGTTTGACACAGTACCCTTCTACAGTGTGTAAAACACTGTATATACCACTATCACAATGGCAACTATTCCAGATTTACTCACTGGCAAATCACAGTACCACATCACACACTGTTTACAACCTGTAATGTGATCCTAAAATGAGCAATGCATGTGCAATATGGAACCAAATGTTAGGACAACAATTTTGAGGAATACATACCTTAACAAACACTGGATGCATATGTGTGCACACACTCCAAATAACATATTGGGGAAGCAGCTTATGAGGTACTGGCAGCATTCACTCTTCTGGAATACACATGTTCCATTATGTACAGAGCCTAAATGTCACACCAAGTAATGTTCTGCTGTCCAAGACATCTGTCCATGACATCTGCCCACTCACCTGCAACAGAGGCAGCCCTGGCTTTCACACCTGTTACAAACCATGGAATACATCCCATATCTGAAAGGCAGCACTCAGGAGTAGGAAAAGTAGCCTTACATCAAAATTGCATATACCATGGCAAACAGTGCAGTCATGTATGTGTGTATGACGTATGGAACAACATTCATGTCAGAAATAAACAAATGCCCATCCAAGACAGATGACTGCACATGTTGCAAACTGGTCATGGAGGCTGCCCAGCAACACTAGAGACTTGCAGGAATGTCTACCAGGTACTGTCTGCACAGTACCTGTGTTGACAATTACTTGGACTCTGCATAATTATGGCCTATGGGTTAGGGTAATCAGATCAAAGAGTTGTTCCACAGGGGACATCATCCAGGGCTCTCCCCAGGTACCATATGCATAATATCAAGTATCCCACAGGCATGTGTTGTAATGTGTTATGGTGTTCCGAGACCAAGGCTGAAACCTACAGACATTATTGACACTTTCCCGGTTAACAAATGTTAAATAAAATAAAAATTATTAATAAAGATACATGAGCTGCACAAGCATCACCACAGTCCACCTCACGCCCACCATCCCCATCTGTACCCTGCTGGCGCCAGTGTACACCTGTAGGTTTGCTGTTAATTAGCAGAAACTATGGTGGTAGACATGTTGTTTTGCATGTGGGACACCACCAAGCACACTCATGTGTGGCCCATAGTTGACATGCATCTGCAAAATGGCTGAGGATGGAGTGGTGTGTCACCCTGAAACACAACAGTGAACCAAAGCATATGTCAAAAGGTCACATAGAATGGCTGTATATGAATACAGTCAAGGTCATGCATGGTGCAAGACATAACCATGACTCAACACAAATAGTGTAGGGACTGTGTGACCACCAAAGGCTGTGCACATAAGCCATGCTTGCAATCTGGAAGAGTTAGGGGACATTTGTAGGGAGGGGTGATCATATAATGGCAAGTAAGGATAGGCCATGCTAGTATACACCTTCCATGAAAAGTTACTGCTGTTGTTCAAGTACAGGTGCTGCAACAAAACATTGTATTAAGGGTGTGCACACTTATGCAACCCACATATTGTATGCATCAATATCAACATCTGCACAACTAACACATTTGTTTGATACTGCATGTGATTGCACAGGTCATATGTCACATATCAGGTATGTGTAATGGTAACATATGCAGTATTGTGGCCCCATGGCATATCAGGGAAGATGGTGGCATATCAATGAGGGTGTGTACACTTCTCGAAGCCACAGTAAGCTTGGGAGGTTGTCAGTATAATTGGATTTCATTGTTGAGACATGCACTGCTGATGATGAGATCTGCAAATCAAACATCAGGCACTCACTATTGCCATCTGTCCTCATATCAGCCCAGGTATGTATCTGTCAAACACATAGGGGCTGTGGCAACAGAGCAAACATAACCACCACACATATACACAGTCAACAATGGTGTGTACACTTGTGAGGTATGGTTCACAGTACATAGCAGGGTGTTGAACAGGTGCACAGCAATACTGTGTATATGGGTGCAGTGTGTTTCAGGGGAAGGGCCATCACCTACTAACACAACCCATGCATCACAGAGATGTATAATGTAGGTAACAGGGATTGAGATAGCTGCAATGCATGCTGTTGATTGCTATATGACATGCATGCTGAGATGTGGGTAATCGAGTGGTGTCTATAATAGCTATATGTCACCTCACCTGTAAGTGTGTGTGTGTGTGTGTGTGTGTGTGTGTGTGTGTGTGTGTGTGTGTGTGTGTGTGTGTGTGTGTGTGTGTGTGAGGGTGTAGGGGTGTGGGGGTGTTGTGGGTGTAGAGCTAAACAATGACATACAGGTCTGAAAGTAAGGTTTCTGTCTTCCCCTCACAGGTGGAGAGGTGGGTCAGGGTCCCTCCTGCAGGGAATCGAAGTTAGTGTCCATACAGACTCTGACAATGATGATAGGTGTGGTGAGGCACAGGTAGGGTTGTCATGTGGCTGAAGTTGTGCCATTGGTTGACATTCCACTGTTATCCACCCCATCCCTGCACACAGTCGTATTGCCTATACATACCCAGTCACCAGTGGCCATAGATCTGGGGCAGTTTGTGGGTGGTGGCATGGAATAGGGCAGTGTGGGAACTATGGCAAGTGTGTCTATACACAGCAGCCATAGTCAGATGTCCAGCAAATCACCACACAGGCAGATGTACAGGGGTGCTCATAGGAGGTTTGCTGGACATCATGCCCCTAGCAACAGTACAACAGCTGGTGTCACCAGATGCAAATTTTGGGCTGTCATGGAGACACAGGCACATATAGAACAGTATACCAGACAGAGTCCAAGGCTACAGAGGGCTGATCATTCAGCTGTTATTGACCCCATCCATGATCTCACAGGTGCCCATCGTTATTTTGTAGTGGTCATGGATAGATGGTTTGGCAAGCTTTTTGATACTGGTCACCTGTACACTGTCCCTGTTAGAGCATATGGTGGGAATATGGCAACAGCCACGTGGACGTAGGTCAGCAACACCAACAGGTGGAGGTAACAGGTGGAGGTCTACATGGATGTGCAAGAAGTCATAACTGCTCCCATATTGGCAGTACCAGTACCAGCACCAGTACTGCAGGGGGGCTGCTGTCCACACCACACCACAGCAGGCTACATGCATGTGTCCATGGCCAATCCCAACAGTGACCTGGATCCAGTGGACAGGTGTTATCACCATGGGAGAGAAACATATCTGGCCTTGTACCTGGTAGTGCCTGTGGAACCCCTGGTAGGCACAGTTCTCATGTCCATGGCCAGAGACAGTGAGCTGCACACTCTGCTATGTACGGTCTGCAGCTGACCAACAAACCCATGTATAGGGCAGGCAAATGACCAAACTGTGTGCATACATACACTCACACACACATGCACGCACACGCACGCACATGCACGCACACGCACACACACACACACACACACACACACACACACACACACACACACACACACACACACATCGCCAAGACAGCTAGGGCACCTCCATACCTACACACACCACATCTTCACAGCCCAATTAATAGCAAAGCCCCCTAACAGACACAAATGATGTCAACCAAACAGCTGAGCCTAGGTCTTTGGCAAGCCCACACCACACCCTGTGCATATGATGATACCTGTGTCACATCCCTGTCACCCATACCATCAATGCAGGGAAAGGCTACTATGGTTCTGATGCACAGGGTGAATGTACGAAGGTGCATCAATGTAATGCTGTGTAATATGTTTTCAGCAGGCAAGTTTAATGCTTACATGTCAGGATGTGTATCTGTGTAGACATAATGCAATATAGCTGGTATTACCACTGACTGATAGTGGCCTCCATAATGTATTCCATTTCTGTTGGAGGTGTGTATGTGTCATCAGGAGTTTGATCTGCTGTTGTGTGCTACAAGGGGTTTGGCACTGTGGTGACACATTTTGACTGTGTCATATCCTGGGTACAGCTGCACACAGGTAATAGAGCTATATAATAATTACTGCATGTGTCACATAGTGGATAGGCCTGAGGGGTGTATACATGTGAGTGCATGGTGGCTGATGTCAGCAACCCATCTACAGTGGACAATGTACAGTGTACTAGGTGGCACACATCACATGTTTTTGTATAACAGACACACACAGAGGCTTTGGTGTTAATGCAATACACACACATTGCTGTACACATGGGTGTACTGTATTTGTCAGTGAACACATTTTAACCTGTTTTATTCCACCATGACATAATAAGTAAAACATTACAGCAATACATAATCAGTCTGCTACTTTAATGTCATCAACGATGGTACTGGCAGGGTATGTGCCCCTTTCCCATATTTATGGCATTCCTGGCATTGGTAAAAATAATTGTGGTGGTGTGTGTGGCACAGCCCTACACTTTGGAGGTTGTGGGGTGGTGTACAGCTGCACATCATGTGATTGATGACTACCTAGCCTGTTAACATACACTGTACAGTATTACAGCAGACTAAGCATTGGAATACACACAACAATAACCCCAATAAGGGTGGCTGTGTCCACACCATTAACAGCCAACTATATATACCAACTCCAGTATCAATGTTCAGCTCTACAGTGGGAAAGAGGGCGTGTAGAAATCTACCCAAGTTTTGATGGAAATAATTCCCATTAGTGGAGTCCTTTGAAATGTCATCATATGCCAGTCAGTTCATGGACAGATGACCTCCTGTGACATGTATATTCAGTGAACTGAAGTAGATCCTTTCACATACGCACATACATACTTGGCAACACTGACAGTAGAGCCCCTACCTAGGTAAGTATTGATAATAATGTTTTTGGCATAATTGCACACAACACACAGCTGTAGGATGAGGTGTGCCCTGAGTCTCTTCTTAGGTGAGGAACATCACCAGGCCTTGTACAGTATGGTAATGGAGGGGGTGTACTGGGTGCTACTAGACAACACATAGTATGCCATACTGTCATAAACACATTGACAAACACATTACAGTCATAGACACATCTGACAGACCTGGGTTTACCAGTGCAAACTACCATGTCAGTGAGTCCATTCTGTTAAAGATACCTTGCACACAGCACAGGCAACATTGGCCTGTACAGTGTACTCAGCTACATATATGGATGATAATGACAGTGGTCATCATAGAGTGGACCTTGGAACATATGCTGGGAATACCATGGTGTCACAACATTATACCCAACCCCCAAACCACACATTGGGTATGTTGCTCATTGACACCCATGATAATACTCTGATGTACCCACAATCACACATTGACAAGGACTGTAATACAAACCCTTGTCTATCTCAATAGTCCTACTACAGGGATATGCATTTATTGCACATGCCACTGGGATAGTAGGGTGATTGTTTGTCATGGCTCTCTAAATGTCAGCGACATCACTATGCCTTACAGTGTATGAGAAGTTGCATTGTATTTGGACAATGTGGCCCCAGAATGATGTATCCTACAAATATACACACTTGCACACATACACACACTTACCAGGACTCAGTGGGTAACCCATGGCTATCTAGCCATTTGTACAACAGTGTTGTGTTGGTACTGCAAGCTCCAGGTAGCCCATAGGTTGAAAAGTGTGACAAGGTACATGTAAGGTGTAGTACAGCAGCAGCCATTTTTAACTATGGCAATGGGGGTGATGTGTGTGAGGAGGTCCTAGGGGTATTATCAACTGCAGGTTTACAAACACACAAACACTGTTATTATCAGCAATGCACAGAAAGACATATGTTGGTACTGGGGCCCATAGGTGCAGGAGTTTCTAGGTGTGTACCAGGATATTGTCCATGGATAGATGAGAAGAGTGGGGATGTGGGTACACTATCATGCCACCTGACATTTGTCAGCAGGCCATATATCAACTAATGACACATGACTGATTCCTCAGGGTAGCAGTTACATGCAACATCTAATCATCTGGTTCTCTCTTGCAGAGATGCAGTAAGGTGTACCAACTGACCTGTATGCAAACTATATTACATAACATGGACAGTGTCTGGGTTGGAGACCTGTAATCAAGCATGTTCTGGTGACTGTGCTAGTGTAGTTGGGGAATACATGGAATGTGCTGTATACACGGTGTGGTTTCATACTTGTGGCATTCATAACACAGCTGGGCAGACATGTCAGAGTCAGTCCAGCATAGATTGCATGTGAACAGCCTAGATGGATACCTGATATCTGCACATCTGTACAGAAGACAGACAGACATCAGCTAACCAACCGTTATGTATTACGATTACTGTTTAGACAGATAGACATTTTTTTAAAACATATTTATAAACACGTCTTTTGGAGTATTTCTGATATTGATTTATGACTTCAGCAATGACAAGTGCTCTTGGAGTTACAGATAGACATTTGACACTGATAGGTATGCCCGTGCTACATGACAGCAGCCCTCAATGACATGTCCTATACACATAGTAGTCTACAGTTAATATCCACATATCAGATCAGTATCCAGTAGCAAGTACTTGATAACACACAGCTCACACACTGACAACACAGTAGTCAGTAGTCAGACTCCAGCTTTGCATGCAAGAGTGTATGGTTCCAGTACTACAATCTGCAATCCACTCTTACTTGGGAAAGCGCTGTGGGGAGTGGTCATTTAATGCTGTGACTGCATATAGCCTGGGATACTCCCCATGTATGAAACACATACTACAGGAAGAGATTGCTGTCCTAGCCATATATACACAATATCCCAGACAGTATACTCACACCCCTTGCTACTGTAATGACAGCACATAGAAGTATGTTATGTACATTACATGAAATACACTTTTTAATAATGCCATTACCCAGCTTTTTTATCAGACTGGAATGTGATCAGTGCTTACCAAGGCTAAGCTATACTTAACAGGTGTAACCATTGCTTACATGTAAATGCTAAGCTGATTTGTGCAGTGGTAAGTGAAGCTTACACAGTGTAAGCACCTATTTGTTTGATCGTACATTAGCGGTGCTTACCATGGTGCAAACCCATGCAAACACACTTAAAGCTGCTCAAAACTGCCTTAACCACTCTGTATCCAACAGCTCTTGTTCTGCCTACCAACAAAATAAATAGCCCTTACAAGTCTTCAATCCAGGACCCTGTACACTATAGTCACAGCAGTTAACCACTAAGTCATCACAGCTGTGACGAGGGCTGGTGCTTTTTCACATATCTCTGTCAGTACACATACTGAATAGTAGTGAACATCTGCTTTGACTTCTACAATTATGTAGTACTTGTAAGTGATATTACTGTTTAATCAAGTATATTGTGAAATCTGACTATACACAAAACAGATAACTATGGTGTGATACATCTGGGAAGGTATATACAACAGTCAGTTCTACACATAAGAGGGCTATGGATATATATATATATATATATATATATATATATATATATATATATATATATATATATACATCTATATACATCTATATATATATATATATCTATATATATATATATATATATATATAAATATATATATATATATATATATATACATGGAACCACTACTAAATCTCAAAAACCCAAACTACCGATGCCCAAAATCCCAAGACCAAATACCTGAAGCACTAACATACCGAAACATCAAAACCGTGAAATTCAAACTACCGAAAATTACACTCAACATACACCACACACATACACAAACACACACCTTCCTGAGAACACAAACACACAAACCTAAACTACAGACAAGTAGGGGGGAAAGCCCCCCTGCACCCCCCCGTATGGGGGCTGCCCCCCACACCCTCCCTACTTAAATATTCTAACTCCAGGGTTGCACTACATACACAAAAACACGAAACACCACCACACACCTACATTCCCCTTGCACACACACATCACAGTCACAACACACAGTTCCACACTAAACCCCTAACCAACACATGTAAACTTAGATACTTATATACCTATATATATGTCTAAATCTACATATATATATATTTATATATATATATATATATATATATATATATATATATATATGGATCTACCTTAGTAGATCGACATGTTAAAAGAGCGAACACGAATTAACCGACGCCAGAAGATCGCAAGTCACTTCACCGACGCCAGAAGATCGACAAGGCAGAAGACCGACGGAGGAAGACACCGACGCTGAGAACACTGCGATGGGGAAAGGATGTGTAAGTATGCGGTAGTGACGGACGATAGGGTGCGAGTAAGGTAAGTGTGCGATGTTGGTGGTCTGTAGGGTAGGGTTGGGATAAGTGAGTTAGGGTTAGGCGGCGGGTTAGGTAAGGGTGCGAGTAAGGTAAGTGTGCGATGTTGGTGGTCTGTAGGGGTAGGGGTGGGATAAGTGAGTTAGGGTTAGGGCGCGGGTTAGGTGAGTGTGCGATAGTGATGGACTTTAGGGTAAGGGTTTGGGTTAGGGTTGTAGATAGTTGTGTATGTATGGGTTAGTGTTCGTTTGTAAGGATTTTGGTGTGCTTGTGTTGTGTGTGTGGGTTTTGGATAGGGGATTTGTTTTGTTTGTTGGTATGATGTGTCGGGGGTATGCGATGTCGTGTTTGTGCACTGTCGATCTTCTGGCGTTGGTGAAGTGACTTGCGATCTTCTGGCATCGGTTAATTCGTGTTCGCTCCTTTAACATGTCGATCTACTAAGGTAGATCCATATATATATATATATATATATATACACTGACCTCCTTAGTGCAAGATGTGTGTACCACAACTCACAAAGTGAATGCTGACAGCCATGTAAATGGAGAGATCACAAAAATACTGGAATAGATAAGCTCACACATTTGATGCATTATCACACTCCTGTCTGTCCTAACACATATTAACCAGAGGAGCAGAGGTCTCAAGGCCACATATGACACACTACTTAGTGACACACATCTTTACACCATCTCACTGCTTTTTTGGATGTACACAACAGTTATGGTGGGCAGGCAACAGTTCATCCGACAAATATCTGGACATAACATCACAGTAGGTAAACACACTGATCTGCTAGCATGTCGGACAGCACTGTGCAAATTACAGGTAGACCGCCACAACATTGACCCAGGTGTCCTATGGGGGTATACAAATGTACTTGCAAATATAACAGGCACTGCAGGCATGTAAGAGCATGGAGTAACAGACACCAGTGTGAAAGTATATACCCACAACCAATATGAACACAGACACAGTCACATTAAGATAAGCCTAAGTAATATTACAGTATATGTACTGTGTGAACAACTTCTTCTTCTTCTTTCGGCTTTTTCCCGGTTAGGGGTCACCACAGCGGATCACCTTGTCCGCACATTAATTGGCAGTGGAGTTTTATGGTGTCGAGTTGCCAGCCCGGCGCTCAACCTTCCACAAAAGGCACACTCACATGCACACCTAGGGCCAATTTAGAGTGTCCAATCCACCTGCAGCATGTCTTTGGGATGTGGGAGGAAACCGGAGCAATATGTACTGTGTGAACAACAACACCCTCATATGAACCACTCACACAATAACCCTACATATAGTCAGCCAGTACACAGTGTAGTCTGATGCCTGATTGTGGTATGGGACATGTGTTGGTCTGGCCCTACAAACATGTACATCGATAGGGTACCATCACCTGGGGAAGCGTGCAACATCTGATAGAACTGGACCAAGGACATTGACATCTACCATAGTCTGTATACAGGCCAGATAAATGCACAATAATCACTCTGTCAACAATCACCATAAGTACACAGCCGTCAGTATTGTACACATTACAACAGAATGTCCAGGTTCTGTACTGAAATGTGAGGCCTAATATACATAACATGTCTAGCACTCTGATATCTCACAAACTTGTTACCAGATATGATTTCAGTAAATAATGATGTACTGTAAATATGCACCTCTTACTCCATGACATATGGACAAAAGGTGACAGACTTGGGGGACAGAGGCACAAACACAGCACCAGTATTGACATATTACTGTGATAATCTGAACCTTACCTGGTGTACCAGGATTTGTTGTGTCAAATGGCTTCTGAGGGATATGAAGGCAGTAGCTCACATGGATGTCGGCATGTATTGACTGCAATCATCAGAGTATGCTACTGCATATCTACAGATAGTAAATGTGTGAGTAACAAACACATGTAAGACTCCAAACTCTAGACAGTCTGCAAATAGCCTTACAGGTGAGACTTTCCTCACCCACATAATGCTGTCATGCCAGACTTCATATCATGTAGAACGGCCATATCCACATAAACCCTGTTAAACCAACATTACTTAAAATGTTGAACAGCATTAATTACATTCTGTCCCCATGTCTGGAA
Organism: Protopterus annectens; assembly: GCF_019279795.1. NCBI lineage: Eukaryota > Metazoa > Chordata > Ceratodontiformes > Protopteridae > Protopterus > Protopterus annectens. The sequence continues at coordinate 263,134,151 of NC_056726.1, read as the reverse complement.
CTTCCCCCTCCTGTTTGTTGGCCTGTCTCCACAGTGTATGTTGTAAAGGTATTTTCAAATACCCTCTGTGATAATGTTTGTCAAACACCCACATGCAGTACTACTCACAGTGAAGGAAAAGAGCCCACACCCACATGAAGTGCTTAGTTATAGGAGTGTGTTTCCAAGCAATTGGCTATGGAAAGATACCACAGCTGTTCCACATGCAAGTAGTGAGTGGGGCACTGCTATCCATGCATAGGCCATCAGCTGATCATGAACATTCCTTACAATAGTCAAGCTGCTGCCTATGCAAAACACTTGTACTTTTCCACATCCACCAGAAAGGGAGAGAGAGAGAGAGAGAGAGAGAGAGAGAGAGAGTGAGACAGAGACAAAGTAAGAAAGGAAGGGTATAATACAGCAAGAGCCAAGTGTGTTTGTGTAGGACACATGGGTGGAGAGTGTTCTCTGAGTACTACAAGGGTTTTACCCATATTGTTTACCAATCCATTGTCACATGTGGGGCTATGGATTGTGTACACTAGCCTCTCTGCTGTTTGACATTTGTTGTCCTTGTAAGGTGGACATTGTGAAATATAGTAGGCCCTCAGTATAATAATTTAGCAAAACCTACCCCACAATGCCTCCTGTCATTACACAAGCACAGTAATCTTCACACAGGATACTGATGACAGACCCCCCCCCACACACACACATTTGCCAGTACTGAGATTCAAGCCCCTATCTAGCTATGTATTGTTATTACAGTGTACCGCATTTAGTGCAAGTCCCACAAAGCTTATTAGGTGAATGTTGCCACAAGGTACTTCTATGGTGAGGAACATCACCAGCCTTTGTAAATACTAGCATTGAATGATGCAGTCAGTAAGAGTTTACAAAAATCATTTCACCCTAATCACACATTTCCATTTGCCAGTGGTGGAGTTCAAGCCACTATCTAACAACCTTTATAGGTCATTGTATTACCCATTTACCACATGCACCCCTGCCCTGACATATCTTGTGCTTTACAACAGGTACTTGTAAGGTGGATGCTATCTGCAGGACTGCTAAAGTCAGGCTCTGAGATGTGGACTGGCTGTAAATGGGGCCAAAATTAGTGAGGTACACACATACATATGTACCCACATAAGATTCAAACCCATAGCTGTGTATCAACTACTAATACATTGTTCTGCACTTACAGCACGCACCATGGGCCTTAGTGGGCTTGCCATTGTCCAAAGGTATATTTGAAGGAAAATGACATCTGCAGCCTTAGCAAAGTAGGGCAATGGGAGGTGTTGTGACTGGCCTCAAAATCATTACACTCTGCGCACACTCAGTTGCCATGTCTGGGATTAGAACTCCTAATTGACGAGTAGGTTACACTATAGCATTATGCAGTTATTACATGCACCACACAGATTATAGGGTTAGCCCTTATCCAAAGATGTATTTCAAGGTGGATGACATCAGCAGGCTTGGTAAAGTTGGGCTATGGGAGGTGTTGTGACTGTGATTAGCCTAAAAATCATTAATCTCTACATACAAACACACACGCAGTTGCCATGTCTGAGATTAGAACTCCTACCTGACTAGTATATTACACTACAGCATCATAGTTATTACATGGCCACATAGGTTATAGGGCTAGCCTTTCTCCAAAGGTGTATTTCAAGGTGGATGACATCAGTAGGCTTGTAAAGTGGGGCTATGGGAAGTGTTGGGACTGTCAATAGCCTAAAACCATAATCTTTATAAACACTCACACACAATTGCCATGTCTGGATTAGAACACCTACCTGACTAGTACATTACACTAGAGAATTATGCAGTTATCACATGCACCATGCAGATCACATGGCTAGTCTTTGTCCAAAGGTGTATTTCAAGGTGGATGACATCAGCAGGGTTGCTAATGTGGGGCTACGGGTGGTGCTGTGACTGTCAATAGCCTAACACCATTTATATGTGCACGCACACACACACACACACACACACACACACACACACACACACACACACACACACACACACACACACACAGAGTTTCACAGTTGCCATTTCTGGGATTAAAACTCCTACCTGACTACTAAGTCATACTATAGCATTATGCAGTTATTGCATGTGCCATGGAGATTACGGGACTGATAACTGGCCAGAGGGTTATTTCAAGGTGACTGACATCAGCATAAGTACTAACATGGGATATGGGAAGTACATTGTGTATGATTGGGCCATATACCATTCCTCTGGGAACACCCACAGTCACACACAACTTTACATTTGACAGGACTGGGCATACGAATGCAAGATGAATACTGATTTGTACTATCATGTTACCCAGTTATCACAAGCTCCACAGACACTATAGGGCTGAGGGCTACCAAACGCAACTGTGTACAGCGATTGACATCAGCACATTTCTCTAAGTCTAGGAGCATGCTCAGTATGACCTTCTGTATTGAGTGTGTGAATCCATTCCAGGTAGGTTGAAATCCAGTGCAGGATTTTGTGTTCTACACCAACAGCTAGCAACCTATTTCTGCAGGGTATCTGTATATAGATTGACAATATGGGAGTCACAATGGGCAAACTGTTTTCTCTTTTTATTGCCTTCATGTTTAAACCCTGGGGCGCACTGCACATTCCCAGTGCTCAGATGTGAATAGAGCTGCTAATTCATGTTTTTTTTTTAAATTTTGTTTAAAACCCAGTGCGCGGCTCACACACCCATTTAGGCAATGTAAATACTGCTAGGCAGTTTCAGACAGACACCCTTCCTTAGCTCTGATAAGCTAAGGGCAAACCTGAGCCACAGAGCTTCAATAAGCTTACAGTATGCCTGACACCTCCCTATGATGTCAGCTAACTCTTAGGCTTGCACCATAGTATTCCTGCACTTACACGGTTGGGTGCTGGCTAGCAATGAGGGGAAATCTGTGATTCAGCATCATTCCCCTCATTTGCATAGAACTGACTGCTAATGCATAGTTACAAGTCTAATACTGAGCCTTCCCCCTTAGCAACCAATATTCAGTGGCCATATTGTCTTCTGCCTGCCATTCTGGTGTGCCCCCAATCCAATGTAGACACGGTGTAACAGTCATGTGTGCCACCCCCAAATCATATGTAGAAATGTAGAAGCAGTCAGATGTGTCCCCCCAGTCCTATGCAGAAATGTAGAAACAGTCAGGTGTGCCCCCCAATCATATGTAGAAATGTAGAAACAGTCAGGTGTGCTCCTCAATCCTATGTAGAAATGTAGAAACAGTCAGGTGTGTCTCCCCAATCCTATGTAGAAATGTAGAAACAGTCAGGTGTGTCTCCCCAATCCTATGTAGAAATGTAGAAGCAGTCAGGTGTGCCCCCAATCCTATGTAGAAATGTAGAAACAGTCAGGTGTGCCCCCCTAATCCTATGTGGAAATGTAGTAACAGTCTGGTGTGCCACCCAATCTGATGTAGACACATTGTAACAGTTAGGTGTGCCCACCCAAACCTATATAGAAATGTAGTAACATAAATACCCATCGAAATAATAACAATATTTCCTCTGCACTATTTTTGGACCTGTCCAAATCCTTTGATATGGTGGAACATAAACTTCTAATTAATACTCCGCAATCACTTTGTCTGGACACTAAAGCCCTTCAATGGTTTAGTTCCTATCTAAATGGTAGAAAACAGGCAGTATTATGGCAGACTAAACTCTCTACCTTATTACCCAACACATTGGGAGTCCCACAAGGATCCATATTAGGACCACTGTTATTCTCCATCTTCATCAATGACTTGAATACTGTCATACCTAATGCCAGTTGTATCCAATATGCAGATGACTCTACGCTGATCTGCTCTGGCACAACCCCCACAGAGTTACAATTACTGACCCAGTCCACTATTAACAAAATAGAAAACTGGCTCTACAGTCGTCGCCTGATACTTAATCCAAAAAAAACTGAAATGCTGTTATTCCTACCTACACACAGGTCTAACACCATTAACTTTACAATCCAAGCCAAGGATAGGACCATAATCTCTCCGGACCTCTCTACAAAATTACTAGGGGTGACTATTGACAACAACCTAAAATTTGATATACATGTAAACCAAATGATCAAAACTATCAATAAGAAACTAGGTTCGTTATATAGAATAAAAAGCTTCCTGACTCCCCAAGCCAAAATTGCAATTGCTCAAACTCACCTTCTCTCTACTCTCCTGTATGCATCCCCTGTTCTCCATAATACCAGTAAAACTGTCATGAACAAACTCACCATCTGTTACAATCATATCACCAGGTTTGTTACTGGGTCACCTTTCAGGACCCATCATTGTACCAATCTAACCCAGCTTAAATGGCTTGAGCTACCGAATTTAATATCATACAACTTACTAGTTCTGACCCACAAAATAATATACAACCCTGACTACACTCCTTCGCTTAAAAAACTGGTTACCCCGTGTAACAACCCTAGACCACTGCGTTCATCCAGCTGACTCCTCATCCAGACCTGCAAAATTAATAACATAGCCGGTGACTCACTCCTTACCAACTCTGCAGGTAGAACATGGAACAAACTACCTCCTGATATTACCTCACTCTCCTCTTTAAGTCAGTTTAAAGCAAAACTTAAACAATACTTGGGGTCAATACGGAATTGCCATTGCATAAATCCTGGCTAGCTTATTCCCTGATTATGCATAGATCCCAGGTTACCTGGCTTTCACTGTAAATATCTTTACTGTGTCAATTCTCTATCATCCTGCATGATAAAATGGAAAGTATGTGTTAATGTGCTGTGAATTGTAATTGTTTATGTGGGGTCAATACAGAATTGCCATTGCATAAATCCTGGCTAGCTTATTCCCTGATTATGCATAGATCCCAGGTTACCTGGCTTTCACTGTAAATATCTTTACTGTGTCAATTCTCTATCATCCTGCATGATAATATGGAAAGTATTTGTTAATGTGCTGTGAATTGTAATTGTTTCTGTGACTTTAATACAGTTTACTACTGTTTGGAGCTTTTCTCCCCGGGCCTCCACTGAAAATGGACATGAATCCAGTCGGATTATCCCGGTTAACAAATGTAAAATAAAAATAAAATAAAATAAATAAAAATAAATAAAATAAGTAACAGTCTGGTGTGCCCCCCAATACGATGTAGAAATGTAGTAATATGTATATGTAGGTATAATACCAGTGGATCACAGATTACCTGAAGTGGCTAAGGTAGCAGGATAGATTGTAGCATTTGTACAATATGCAGGTATGTGCGTGTTAGGTTGGTGTGTGTTTCATATTATGTGAGAGTGGTCAGTATGTATGCATGGTGAGGTTTGATCTGGTGGCCATTACCCAGTACTGCCGATGACAGGGCCAAGTCCTCACAACTGCAGTGCCAAACACAATGCTCCCCAGTATAACACATTCTAGCAGTAAGCCATTGTAGATGTATGGAGGTAATATGTGTTACCATCTGAAAGATGGACATGGCATGACTGTTGGGCCAGCTATGCAAGCAGTACACAGGGGAAAGTACCCCAAACAGACAGTGTATAATGTGTAACGTGAAATGGACACACCCTTGGAATTGTACATAAAGGTTTGTAGCACATTATCTGGGCTTGTATTAGGGAATACCGATATTGTCTGGCCAAACACTCGCAGATCACAAAGGTCATAGGAATGATGTATTGAGAAACAGCTGAAGTCCCTGCACAAGCCAGCATACGTGGAATGCCCCATGCATATCTTTGAGTCAGATGCAAGTAGTGTCATAGCACACATGTACCCAGCTCACCCAACCATCACCCAGAGGTACCTCTCCAGTGTTATCCCTGCTGTTGGGAATGGGTAAAATATGACCCCCACCTGTGTATGGCAATAGCGAAAAAATGCAGCATGCAGTGCAGGTGTCCCATGCAGGTGTGTCCCTAACTGTAAGCAGCACCCTGCCAGCATCCAGACCACCTGATCAATACTGACAAAACGTATTGGCATGGACACCTAGCACACCTACTACGCTGTCACCCCAGGGGAATATACTGTATGGCAGTCGGGTACTGTAGGACTGACAGAATGCAAAGGCCTGCTACAGCTGGCCTGCATCACTACCAAATGGCCTACAGTCCTCTGCCACAGGCCTGCATCTCACCCATACTGCCAGTGTACATTATGTCATGGACTCCCAAATAACAACATAACACAGTCCACACAACCCATATGCAAGGCCATGTGAGCAAACCACGGTAACATGTCCACCATGTCACAATGCATGAACTGCGGACCAACACCAATACACTGCTATGATGAGGTGATAACTATAGGGAAAGTATCAGAGAATGTTTGCATAATGTATGGAAGAGGATAGAATAATGGGGGGGGGTTGGGAGCATGGGCAGCATGGAATGTGCGAAGTCCAAAACACAGTCATGTGCACATACTATCCCTGGCTGCATACACAATAATGGGTGGCTACAAACCTGCCCATAAACCACAATAGGGGTAATGTCCTGACTTATGACTCCTGAATCTGAGTAACCTGTGTGAATCTGTACAGCTGTGAGGTATTGCCTCAGCAAGATAAAACCATACTGTCACGTCAATGGATTTACAAGTATGGGATCCTCTGCCACCACTGTACCAAGGTGCTGAACCAGTTACACAGACCCAGCAGTGAGTGTCTGCATCTCCCCCTCCAGAATGGCATGTTTGCAGGAATATGTAGGCATTTGACCACAATACTGGACACAGCTACATTCACTATGTGTTCCCCAGGACATCACTGTGAGCAAAAATGTCTACCTGACAGTACTTGATGGCATAAAACATCATAGTGTATAACACTACACATGTCTGAATATCTCTGGTAATACCAGGACCATGTAGCAGAAGCAGCACAGACACTAGCCCTTGCCCAGTTTGACTCCATATTGCCAACTGATCTACAGATATCCTGCAGAAACAGTTTTCTAGCTGTAGGAGTAGAACACCAAAGTCTGCACTGGAGTACAATCTACCTGGAATGGATCCACAAATTCAATAGAAAAGGGCATACTGGGCATGCTCCCACACTTAGAGAAATGAAGGCAACGTCAGACAACAAAATACTGAAAGGTCATACTGGGCATGCTCACACAATTAAAGAAATGAAGCCCATGTCTGGAAACAAAAGTGGACCATACATATCTGACAGTTGCAGATATTAGTGCATACAATCCTCAGTATGCACCAGTCATGCTTTGCACACACATTGGATAGGAATACACACATATATCCAAGGACAACACACTATAATATGCCAAAAGTACACATACATAGATGTTTGGAAGAGAGTGACAATGACAAAGAGCCTTCCATCATGAGGCCTGTCTCACCCAGCACACAGCCAAATGGCTACAACCACATGATGTGTAAATGTCACTCACTGTAGAAATTAGCCTCTGGAATCCCTCAGCATTATAGACTCTGTGGTACTAGTGCTAACTGTGCAACAAGACTCTACAAGGCAGTAGTCATCTAGCAGTTGTATACACGTACCTGCAGAATATAAACCTGTGTATGCCCGAGTGTGGTGTGTCTACCTCTAGATGAATTGGTTATGGCCCATGCACACACACACTGCTCTCCCCATAGCCCTACTATGGCAAGCCTGCTAATGTCAGTCACTGTGAAATACACCTTTGCGAAAGGGATAACCTAATAATCTCTGTGGTGCATCCTATAACTGTGTAATGCTGTAGTGTGATGCACTAGTTAGGAGTTCTAATCTCGGATGTGGCAACTGTGTGTGTGTCTGTCTAGGAATCAATACTTTTTAGGCTAGTCACACTCACTACAATTCAAATGCCCTACTTTGGCAAGTCTGCTGATGTCATTCACTTTGGAATACACCTTTGGGGAAAGAGTCACCCAGTAATCTCTGTGGCATGTCCTATAACTGCATAATGCTGTAGTGTAATAAACTAATTAGGTAGGAGTAATAATCCCAAATGTGGCAAGTGTATGTCTGTGTAGGGATCATTGCTTTTTAGGCTAGCCACACTCACTACAATTCAAATGCCTACTTTGGCAAGCCTGCTGATGTCATTCACTTTGAAATACACCTTTGGCGAAGAAGTAGTCCAGTAGTCTCTGTGGTGTGTCCTATAACTGTAATGCTGTAGTGTGATAAACTAGTGTTTGTCGGTGTAGGGAGCAATGCTTTTGCAGCCATTCACAGTCAATGCAACCTCCATTGCCCTTCTTTGGCAAGCCTGCTGATGTCATTCATTTTGAAATACACTTTTGGGAAAAAAGCAATCCAGTAATCTCCACGATGCGTCTTCTAACAGCATAATGCTTTAGTGAGCTATAGTAGTTTGGTAGGAGTTCTATTCCCAGACATGACAAGTGTGGATATTTGTTTGTGTAGGGAGCAATGCTTTTGAGATAATTCACAGTCAATACAACCTTCATTCCTCTTCTTTGGTAAGCCTGCTGATGTCATTCCCAGTGAAACACACCTTTGGGGAAGGAGTAGTGCAGTAATCTCTGTGATGTGTCCTATAACAGCGTAATGCTGTAATGTGATATAGTAGCTCGGTAGGGGTTCTATTTCCTGACGTAGCAAGTGTGGATGTTGGTGTGTTTGTCTGTGTAGGGAGCAATGCTTTTGAGGCCATTCACAGTCAATACAACCTCTATTGCCCTTTTTTGGCAAGCCTGCTGATGTCCTTCCCAGTGAAATACAACTTTGCAGAAGGAGTAATCCAGTAATCTCCGTGGTGCATCCTATAACAGCGTAATGCTGTAGTGTGATATAGTAGTTGGGTAGGGATTCTATTCCCAGACATGGAAGGTGTTGAGGTTTGTGTGTGCATTTGTCTGTGGAGGGAGCAATGCTTTTGAGGCCATTCATAGTCAATACAACCTTCATTGCCCTTCTTTGGAAAGCCTGCTGATGTCATTCACCTTGAAATACACCTTTAGGGAAAAAGTAATCCAGTAATCTCTGTTGCGCATCCTATAACTGCATAATGCTGTAGTGTGCTAAGCTAGTTAGGTAGGAGCTCTAATCCATGACATGGCAACTGTGTGTGTGTGTCTGTGTTTGTCATTTGTATCCTGTGTGGAGGTGGTTGTGAGTGTGCAACAACTAGAATCATAGTGGAGTGGATTTTGTAAATTTCTTATATGGTGGGTTTATAATATGTCACAATGTCCACCTTACAATGATAACAGATGTCAAATGGCCGAGAGGCTGGGGTGCCAATCCATACCCCTACATGTGACATCAAGGCCTGGTGATAAAAGTAAGCAACCCCCTGTATTACCCAGAGAACAATCTCAACCCATGTCTCATACACAAACACACTTGCCTAGGCAACAACTGCTTTGTTGGTAGTACCCTGCATATTGCTCACAGATAGTAACAACTGTGGTTCCATCAAATGTGACCCACAAAGGACTTACCATGCCTTAAACACATGCCCTGTATGGACAGATGCTACTGACACCAGGGAATACCTATATCATGCTATCAATGTAGGTGCAGGTTCAACTTGGTGTCCATTACCAGTTCCCACCACATGAGGCCAGGACTGGCACATCTGATGATAACAATCTGTGTACACAACATGGACCAGACACCCCAGGTACAGTTCCACATGTCACTGAACATGCATGTGGGATGTGTACACATCCCAGACACCGTCCATGGTATGGACTATAGAACACATATATGGCAAGCATTGCACAGCACTGGCCACACACAATAGTATGCAAGGTGACTGGATGGTGAATACAATACCCACCTGTGGGGGCCAATCCAGACACTACACCCCTGAGCCACACTGTAGACCATTGTCATGTGGCCTGATGCCAAGATATACCCATCACCTAGCCTTGTACAACCTTCTGGCACAGTAAACCACTACACACCTGTAAAACAATGCACCCATGCATGTCAGTACTGGCACCCTGTGTCTGTATGTGTGGAGTATGATGCTTTCGACCAAATTCACACTCACTACAACTCCCATTGGCCTACTGAAGCATGCTGTCTGATGTCAGACACCTTCACATACCCTTTGCCCATATATCATCTGGATAAACCCTGTGGTGCATGCGATACCTGTGCATTACTGTATTGTGGCAAACTGGCTAGTTAGGAAAGCTATTCCTGACCCTGCCCACTGTGTCAATGTGTGTGACTCTCTGAGAGATTGTGGCTGTGTTGACATTGACACCTGTTCATGTGGACAGGCACTTGTACTGCATCTACCTTATCGCTACTATATCACTGTTGCAGATCTCACTCACCATCAGATATACCTTTGGACAGCTCCCCAACATCTAAGCTATGTGGTGCATGCAATAACTGCATAGACATGTGATAGCAATATATAGTCAGTCAGGGGTCTGAAACCCCATACTTGTAGCTGTGTGACACAAACATGCTTAGGTTTTACTTTCCCAACCCCTCCCTGACTAACTTTGTCTCTGTCTGTCTCTCTCACTCCCTCTCTGGTGGATGTGGAGAAGTACACTTGCCTTGCTTAGGCAGCAGCTTGTGGTTTGTAAATGATGCTTATGATCAGCTGATGGTCTCTGCATGAATTGTAGTCCCCCTCTAGCTGATTGCATGTGGAACAACTGTGGTAACATTCTCATAGCCAATTGCTTGGAAACACACTCCGATATCTGGGAACATCATGTTGGTGTTGGGTCTTTTCATTCACTGTGAGCAGGACTTGCAAAGCTGCATCACAGATGGTATTGGGATTTACCTCTAACAACATACACTGTGGAAACAGGCCAACAGAGAGGAGGGGGATGTGCCAGACATGACTACACGATGTAAGTGTTGCTCTTCTGCATTTGGAGTAATGATGGTTTAACAGGGTGTGTGTGGTTATGGCTGATCTACATAATTTAATACCTGTCATGACAGTGTTATGTGTTTGAGCAAATACCCATCTGTAGGGTTATCTGCAGACTGGGCAGTGTGTGGAGCCTTTTGTTTCTTGTGTTACTCACAGAACACATATCTGAGGACTGCAGAAATATAGTGTGAGGATTGCAGTCAGTACATGGTGACAGCCATGAGAGTTACTGACTTCATATCCCTCATATATCACAACAAACCCTGGTACGACCGTAAATGTATGAGGTTATCACAGCAAAATGCCAATATTGGTCCAGTGTTTGTAGCTCCAGCAACAAGTCTGTCAACATTTGTACATATGTCATGCAGTAAAAGGTGCATATGTTCTGTACACAATTATTTATTAACATCATACCTCATACTGATAAGAAGCCAGTCAGATATCAGACTGCTAGACATGTTATTTATAGTAGGTGTTATTTCTGAGGACATGACCTGGGCATTCTGTAGGTGTGTGTACAGTACTGGGTCTCTGTACTTATGGTGACTGTCGACAGTATGTGTATTGTGCATAAATAACTTGGGCTGTGCACAGACTGTGGTAGATACCATTGTTCTTGGTCCTGTTCTTTCTGATATTACATGCTGCTCCAGTGTATGATACCCTTTTGGCTCATATGTCTGTAGGGCCAGACACACACGTCCCATACCACAGACAGGCATCGGACCTCACTGTGTCAGGACCCAGTGTATGTAGTGTTAGTGTGTGAGTGGCACATATGAGGATGGTGCTTATCAGACAGTCCATATAGTGTCATATTAAGCTTGTGTGCCATATGTGGCTGTGTTCACATTGGTTGTGGGTATGCAATTTCTCACAGATGTCTGTTACTCTGTGCTGTGACATGCGTGTAGAGCCTGCTATATTTTCAGGTACATGTGTATTCCCCCATACAAAATGTAGTCCAGTGTTGTGGCAGTCTGCCTGTAGTTTGCACAGTGCTTTGTGACAAGCCTAGCAGCCTAGTGTAATTGCCCAGTGTGCTGTTATGTCCAGTTATTTGCAAGACATACTGCTGCCAGGCAAACATAACTGTTGTGTATTTTTGAAAAATTAGTGGGATTCTGTACAGATGTATGTCACTAACTACTGGGTAGTATGTGGCCATGTGACCTCTGCACCACCAGGTATTATGTGTCAGGACAGACTGGCGTGTGTGAATGCATAAACTGTATGGGCATATGTAGTCCAGTATTTATGTGATATACCCATGTACATGGCTATTAACATCCACATTGTGAGGTGTGGTCCACATGTCTCACATGAAGAGGATTTGTGTACACCTCTGGACTGACCAAAGAGTACCAGACTGTCTACATATATTGGTCATATCTCTGCTGTAGTCCAGAGGATCATTACTGTGCTAGCAGTGGTACTGTACTATGATGTCCTTAGGATGTCTGTCAGTAGCCAATGGCGCACATGTCAAAAGCAAATGTGACCTCCCACACACGTCTGTTAAGACAACCCCTGTTACAGTAGCAACAGTCTACATATATACCTGCAATACATACATGACATCCCCTTGCACTAAGTGGTTGGGACTATTGGTGCTATGCTCTGGACATATGTTAAACATATATGTATATATATATATATATATATATATATATATATATATATATATATATATATATATACACACACACACATATAAACACTCAAATATATACATATACACAGCAATGTATGTCTGCACATATACAGATATATAGATATATATGCACATATAGTTATGGATATCTACATATATATCGACATAAATAGGTATATCTGTACACATACGATGTACATACACACACACACACACACACACACACACACATATATATATATATATATATATATATATATATATATATATATACACACATACAGAGAGATTTACAAATAGCCATATATATGATGCACTATACAGATTTGTAGACATACATGTGTATGAATATATATGTGTATGTACATGTGGACATATATCTACATATGTATATGTATATATCCATATTCTTGTCATGTGCAAACATCACAGTTATGTATACCTGCCCAGATGTATCTCACCATATGTATCTATGCATATATTTAGACAACAGTAATATCAATAACAAGCATTACACAATTGTGGAAGTCAAAGCAATTGTTCAATACTATTAAATATGTATAGTGACCGATATATTGGAAAAAAAACAACAACTGCTTTCACAGCTATCATGACGTAGTTGTTAACTGTTGTGACTATAGTGTAAAGGGTGTTGGGTTCAAGACCTGCAAGGGCTGTGTATTTTGTTGCTGGGCAGAACAAAGCCTGTTGGATACAGAGTGGTTAAGGCAGTTTTGAGCAGCTTTAAGTGCGTTTGCGAAGCTAAGCTGTGCTAAGCTACTGTTAAATGTATGGGTGCTTATACTGTGTAGGCTTCGCTTACCAGTGTGCAAATCTGCATAGCTTTTATACTGCAGCAATGTTGACACCTGCTAAGCATGGCTCAGCCCTGGTAACCAGTGCTCACATCCCAGTTTGATAACATAGCAGGGTAATGACATCTGCAATAAGTGTAAGTAATGCCATGTACAATGCATGCGTCTATGTGCTGTCAATACAGTAGCAAGGGGTGTGAGTGTCATGTCTGGGACACACAAGTATATATAACACCTGTACAGCACTGTTATCCATGTGAATGTATTACACACAAGGGTAGTAACCCAGGTTACATGCTGTCACACTGGCATGTAGTGTATCATGGTGGTACTACTGTTGACAGTGCTTTCCCAGGCAAGAGTAGACTGCTAAATGTAGTACTGACAACAAGCACACCTGCAGGCATAGCTGGACTCTGTGGCCTCAGTGCCATGTTCCTGGTGTGTGAGCTGTGTCACAGTATATATCCTCTACTGAATATTGATCTGGCATGTGGAAGGTAACTGTAGACTACTGTCTGTACAGCACATCAGTGACGGCTTCCAACATGTAGTAATGACATACATATTGTTGTCAGATGTCTATCTGTCGACACATTCATCCTACTGCATAGCTACTTGCCAAGCTGATGTCTGTCAGTGCCTGTACAGATGTGCAGATGGCAGGTATCTAGCTTGGCTACGTAAAGACAACCTATCCTTGACTAACACTGACATGTCTGTCCAGCTGTATTATAACTGGCACATGTAGGAGACAACACCCTGTACTCACTACATGCCACGGGTACCGCCACTACACTACCACAGTCAACAGAACATGCTTGGGTGCAAGTCTCCATCACATACACTAACCATGTGTTGTAATACATGCTGCATACGTGTCAACTGGATCACCTCAGTGGCCATTTGCAGGAGGCACCCAGAAGATTGGCTGATGCATGTCACTCTCACCCTGAGGGTCATCACAGTGGTGTCTGTCGATAGATTGCCTGCTGACACATGGCAGGTGGCATGTATATCTGTAGGGTACAGCATTCTGAGGCCTCATACTCCTATTACAATACACATTGCCACTATACAATACACATTGGATAGTGTTGTTGCTGCCCATAGGTGAGGCATGACAATGCAACACTCCACTATGCCTGTGGCATGTGCATTAGACACATATCCCTGTAGTACCACTGTTGGGATTTACAATGGGTTGCATCGCAGTCATGGGCAATGTGTGATGGTGGGTATGTCAGAGTGTCATCATGGGTTCCAGTGAGTACAATATCCACTGTGGGATGTGGGTGCTGTGTACACTGTCATTGCACTATGGTACACCTGGTATATATCCCATGTACCACTGTATGGTGATCACTGTCACCATCAACCATACAGGTAACTGATACCACAATCCAGTTATGCACGTGCTGTGTGTGGCCTACCTGTAACACATTGGCAACACTGATAAGTTAGTTAGCACCGATAGGCCCAGGTGTCTCGGATGATGTGTATATGATGGTATGTCACACTATGTATTGTCCATATACAACCATTACATTCTCCATTACCATACTGTACATGTCTGGGGATGTTCTGCATGTAACATGTAACCTGGAACACTCCTCACTCTAAACGCTATATGGTATGTGCAATGAAAGCCACATACTTCAGTAGCACTACATACCTAGGTAAGGGTCTAGTCCCAGTGTTGCCAAGTAATAGTGTGCATGTATGTGGATGGGTCTACATCAGGTTGCTGATTATACATGTCCCAGCTGGTCACCTGTCCATGTGGCACAGGCAATAACTGTTATATAAACCTGTGACATGTGTTCAACTGTACCCAGGATATGTCACAGCCATGATGTCACCACAGTGCCATGACCCTTGTGGAATATGACTCTAGATCATCCTCCTGCTGACACATGTACACCTATGACACAAATGGATAACATTATGGAGACCACAATCACTCAGTGTTACTAACAGCTATAAAGCATCATGGCTGGACAGTTACACTACCTAACATGTATTCATTAAACATTACTCCTGACAACATGTTACACTGAAGTACATTGGTACACTGTAGCACAGTCACCATGTGCATCAAAACCATATTAGCCTGTCCATGCATTGATGTTATGGATGACAAGGAAGTGGCACAGGTATCGATATATGCACAGGGTGAGTTGTTGGTTTGCCAGAGACCGAGGGTGGGCCATACGTTTGACACCATGTGTGTGGGTGAGGGGTGTAATTAGTTGAAATGGGCATGGTGATATGGTGTGTGCAGGTATGGAGTTGCCCTAGTTGTGTTCGTATAGTGTGTGGGTATGCATACACAAAGTTCTGCCATGTGGCTGCCCTATACAGGAGTTTCTTGGACAGTTGCAGACCATACCTGGCAGGGCATGCAGTTCACCGCCTCCAACCATGGACATGTGGACTGTGCCTGCCAGGGGTTCCATGGGCACGTCCAGGTACAGGATTTGATGTGCTACTCTCTCCTGATGATGACAGATGCCCGCTGGAACCAGGTCCCTCCTGGGACTGGCCAAGGCCATGAGCACATGGCCTGCTGTGGTGTGGTGTGGACAGCACCCCCCCCTGCATTGCTGGGGCTGGTACTGCCAATATAGGAGTGCCTTGGTGTCCTAGCATGTCCACATCGACCGCCAGCTGTTGGTGTTGCTGGCCTACATCCATGCAGCCATCACCGCACTCCCCCCACATGTTCAAGAACGGACAAACCATGGTTGATGAGGCCCACCATCTCATCCACCCATCTATCCATGACCTCGGTATAATCACGGAGGGCACCAGACAGTTCATACAAGTTGTCACTTGTAGATGTGACAGCAGCCCTCTGCAGCTTCAAGCCATGTCTGGTGTACAATTCCATATGTGCCTGCACCCCCATGACAGTCTGAAACATGCGCCTGGTGGTATCAGTTGTGGTGCTTCTGCCAGGGGCATGATGACCAGCGGCCTTACCATGAGCACCCTGTTACATCTGTCTATGTGGTGCCCTGCCACATTCCACCTTAATACTTACCTGTTCCTGATTTTACAGACTGTCCCACGTTTATGCACATAAGTTCCCCATCTTGCATCACACTTGTTAACATACACTCATTAATACCACTCATTAACATATCATTCCTCTAAATGCTTAGACGAGTGATCACAACACAAGATCTGTTACTCCATTACCTCCTTGACTTGAGTGGAGTAGGTTTTACATGGCCTCACTGCTGTCATCCAGTGTTCACCTTGTGTATGTCCGGACATTATGTGCATGGCCCCTATATGTTAGGGGCTACTACTTTCACTCCATGATGTCATGCACTGGAGTGTCATGTGTAAGTATTGCTCAATATATCCCAGATCTGCTGCTTAATCAACCTATCATCTGGACAACAGTAATATATGGATACACTCCCTGGTGTTGTCTAGTAATTCCCCAATGCATCTGTAGTGCTGCATACGTGGGCCATCGTTCACCTCTCTGCTGATTGCAATATTAAGGGTATACCTGGTGTCTACTTTCCCTCCCAATACATGTTACATGCTACATCCCTTATTATACTATCAGCTGTCCTGTGATTGCATATCAGACAAGTATTCCTGGTGTCAGGCCATGTCCATGTACTGCACGATCCCAAAGGGAAGTACTGCAGTATGAACAACCCCACAATCACACGTGCATACATGGACATCCACACAAACACACACACACACACACACACATGAACACACACATCCTACATGCATCAACCCCCCTCCACTCCACCAGATTGAACTTACAGACAAAATAACCCCCCAACCACACACACACACACACACACACACACACACACACACACACACACACACACACACACACACACACACACGTGAGGTTGCACAAAGTTAGTACACACAGTCCTCCCTTTACCAATCTGTCAACATGCATAACATATGGTACACAACAGTATGCAGTGCAGCTATAGTCAACCCATGTTAGCAACAGTATACATGTGTGTGATGCATGGCCTGTGTTAGTAGGTGATGCCCCTTCCTCTTGAAAACGCTGCACCCATGTACACAGTATTGCTGTGCACCTGTTCTGCACCCGGCCATGTACTGTGCACCAAACCTCACAGGTGTACAAACCATTGCTGAATGTGTATTACTGTGTCAGTTATGTCTGCTCTAATGCTCACAGCCCCTATGTGTTTCAGAAACACATACCTGGGATGATATGTGGACAAAAGTCATTTGTGAATGCCTGATGTTTGGTTTACAGATCTCAACATCAGCAGTGCATATATGACCAATCCAATACTATTACACTGACAACTTTCAGACCGTACCATGGCTATGGGGAGTGTACAGACCCTTATTGATATGATGCACTCTTCATTGATCTGCCATGGGGCTACATCACCACATATATTAACAGTACATGAGCCTGATATGTAACATATGTCCTGTGCATTCACATGAAGTGTCTAAGAAATGTGTTAGGTGTGCAGATGCTGACAGTGATGCATACACTTCGTGGGTGCATATGTGTGCACGCCCTTATCATGACGGTTTGTTGCACCTATTGTTATGTGTACTAAAGCAGTCACTATTCCTGGCAGGGATATACTAGCATGGGCCATCTGCATTTGCCAGTATATGGTCAGTCTGCCCTACATATGTCCCCCAACTCTGCATGATTGCAAGATCTACTCATGTGAATATCCCTTGGTGTTCACACACTGCCATCACTATTGCTGTGAGGGTAGGGTATGTCTGTCACAGTTCTGAACCTGACTGTGTGCAGATGCAGCAATTCTTAGCATCCATAGGGTCCCTGCTGCAGTGCACTGGTGTGTCATGCTGACACACCCTCCCCACCTTCAGCCTTTCTGCAGATGCTTGACAAGTATGGCCTACACATGTGTGTCAGTTTGCAGTGTCCCATACACTGAACACCATGTGTAACAGCCTAGTCCCAGCTAATAATGTGGACCGCAGTATTATGTTATGCCATAGTGAGTAGATCTGTAACAGTTGCCATTGTAATACTGGTATATACACTGTTGTTGCACTGTATAAGGGTGATGTTTCACACATGTCCCTATTATAGGCCATGTGTCCCACCATTATGTTCATCCCTGTGGACACATTTTGCAATTATAGGATATTAGTTATCTTGCAGGTGTCTGACATACTCTTCAGATACTCCATCGTGGTCACCACTGTGATGCAGTGCATTTAACAGCAACAATACGTGAGCATGTATGGCATGCATTATGGGCAGATGTGTTAGATGTGTGCATGGAATATATCATAGCCATTACATGCCTGGTGTATTGGCAAGCATGAACATAAACCATACTCACCAGCTACAGGCTGCTGCCTTGGTGGTATACCAGAGGGACCTACATAAGAGTGTGAAAGATGCAATGTCAGTGGCCACAGCTGTAGCATTGCTACAGAGTGAGCGCAGCATTACAATACATCAACAGTACAAGTCCACGATACTACCGCTTATGCATGTTTATTACTACATTGCAGCAACAGACTATATATATGACATCTCACATATGCATGATCTACCTGTACAGATGTGGATGCATATGCAACAGTGGTCTACTGATGTACCCTGTGGCCTTACTTGCACGCTCCTCAGCTGGTGTGTGGGTAGCACCCACCTCCATAATGGTCCCTGGTAGTTGTTGGGTGTGCAGGCAGGCAGGTGCCATGAGGCTGGTGAGGAGCTACTCAACATGTGTTGGGGGGGGGTGGATGGCATGACCCCCCCCCCGTTGCAAGTTGATCCCCTGGACTGCAACAGCATGCTGACGGGCATTGCAAAGCAAGTCAGAATAATGACGTTGGACCTGCTCATAACTGCATTTATGCAGGCCATCATTGACCCTGTGGACAATATCGTTTCACAGGGCGGCCCGCTCCTGCTGCTCATGTGCGGCCCTGCTGAACAGAACCAGATAGTGCTGTATAAGGTGGTTTAAGATGACCTCTTTTTTCATCTCTGAATACCCGGGTAAATGGCCGTGGGACATCTTGCCTGAAAGACATAAAGATGGGAACAGGTCTGAGCAACTCATACAGCAAGCTCACCATAGTTCTTAATACATATCCCTGTCACCCCCTCACCATATCAGCGACAACAAACTGTTCACACAACTCAATAGGTATGGCTGCAGCTTACCTCTCACTGGGACATATATTGTATTGTACCACACTTTGTGCTATGTGTTTGTAGCCATGTTCCCTGTGTGGACACTATCATTGCTGGCCTGTTATGGACTATTTCACCTGCATGCCATTGTCAGGGCCACTATGGTTCCATATATGCATGTGGTATGCTTGCTATGTTATTGCTACACATCTGTCATTCTGTGTTATTGGAGATATCTATGCATGCTGTCGGACATGTTCCAGGATTGCATGGACTATTACTACCCACATATGTTCTATAACAGTGACACAATAGCATGTTTAGGGAATAGTTGCCAGCAGAAACACCTCTCCCACCTCATCTGGCCATGTTACCAGGCCATACCACATGTGGGACCCACCCTGGGGCCTCCTCATCTACTGGTCTAGCACTACCTTCAGGTGGAACCACCTCAGCGAATGTTGTCTCCCTCCAGGGGCACAAACAGACATGATCCTGTCACCTGGGGTCAGGTGCAGGATTTGTTCCATAGGCGGCTCCACAGACACTTGTGGGATATGCTACAGCACCTTGAGGCACCCAGTACACGATCACAGAGTCCACATGCTCCTCCTGCTCAGCCTCCAGGCCAGGTATCTTCAGGCCCGTGGACTGCTGCTGTGACTAGCAATGGGTGGGGGACTTGTTCCATATGGGGGCTCATGGGGCTTTCACATCACAGACCACACACACCATCCAGGGTGTTTATCCAACACATGTGTCATATACCACCCCTGTAGGCTGTCCTCTATATCTGCCAACCCAAACCACCTCCACAAATATACCTGCTATCCTTCCCCATATTCCCATTCCCTACTTCACAGACAAGGGCAATGTGGTCCCAACAAGGGGTTCACATGTGACATACCTGTCTATGTTGCACACACTTACATCTGTATATGTCTCTGTGTATTGCTATGTGTGCTGTTCCCTCACACATAGCATGCAGCACTGTGGTGGTAATATAGGGGACATGTATTTACATACATATATGTGTGTGTGTTTCTATATATGTAGACATACATATATATATATATATATATATATATATATATATATATATATATATATATATGTGTGTGTGTGTGTGTGTGTGTGT
Source organism: Protopterus annectens (assembly GCF_019279795.1). Taxonomy (NCBI): domain Eukaryota; kingdom Metazoa; phylum Chordata; order Ceratodontiformes; family Protopteridae; genus Protopterus; species Protopterus annectens. Next base: position 263,113,511 of record NC_056726.1, on the reverse strand, counting down.
GTGTGTGTGTGTGTGTGTGTGTGTGTGTGTGTAGATACATATTATGTTGTATATATGTGTATATATATATATATATATATATATATATATATATATATATATATATATATATACATATATATGTCTACATATGGGTATCTGTATATCTGTAGATATATATATATATATATATATATATATATATATATATATATATATGTGTGTGTGTGTGTGTGTGTGTGTGTGTGTGTGTGTGTGTGTGTGTGTGTAGATACATATTATGTTATATGTATATATATATATATATATATATATATATATATATATATATATATATATATATATCTATATATATATATATATGTCTACATATGGGTATCTGTATATCTGTAGATATATATATATATATATATATATATATATATATATATATATATATGTGTGTGTGTGTGTGTGTGTGTGTGTGTGTGTGTGTGTGTGTACACATATACATACCTATATACAGGGTATATTTATAGGTTCATAGGTTCATAGGTTGGTACTAGGCTATCAGCCCTAGGGCCTATACAAGCCTAGCCATAACAATTCCCTGGCTATTTCTTCCCACATTATTTACTTTCCTGGACCCCTGTCTAGCAGGGTGACTGACGTGATCCCTGGGGTGAATTTCCTTTCTCCCATCCAATCGTCAAGGTTCCTCTTGAAGAGGTCCAAAGAGGCACTCTGCTTGACATGTATGGGCAATCTATTCCAGAGTCTGGGGAGTCTCTGGGTCAGGAACCTATCCTCCAGCATGTTTTGTTTATTGTGATGACAAGGTTTAGATCCTTGGAGCGTGTAGCTCTGAGGGATTGGGATTTCTTTAAGTGTAGCATGTCCAACAGCTCTGGGTTTGACATGGCCTTGTATGTTAAGCAGAGATCGCCTCTGAGTAGATGATATGCGACAGAGTATAGCTGGAGTTTTTAAGGCAGTCAGCGAGGGCATCTGCTTTAGGCCTGTGATTCTTTTAGTGAGGTATTTCTGAGACCTTCCAGTTGTTGCAGATGTCTTAAGAGGTACATACCAAATGGGGTTGTATTCTATAATGGGTCTAATGAGGGATGAGTACAGTGGGACAATGACCTCCTTTTTTCTGGATGAAAAGCCCTTCGTGATGAGGTGTGCCACATAGAAGGATTTCCTGACTGTTGTGGCGATGTGGTTATCGAAGGTGAGACCACTGTCCACCTGTGTCCCTAAGTCTCTTATCACACTTTCTGTGTTTAGTGTACTGCCACCTATATGGTAATTCATGGATACATGTTTTTTCCCAA
>NC_056726.1:263077216-263107216 GCF_019279795.1 Protopterus annectens | reverse complement strand
TGCAAATATGGTGTGGAGGGGAGATGTCAATTAACAACTAGTATATTCCTGTAGTTTGCATTACTTTCCTAGTCAGTGCTGTGATCTGTACCTTACAAGTATTAGTACACTACCCTATTGCCTTAGTTTGGACAGTGGTATGGCTGTCAACAACTATATACATGAACTGGTTTTAACTCCAGTATATGCCTCTTACCTGGTATACCTGTGGAGGTATTATTTGTTAACACTACCTAACTGTTTCTACACATACTCCCAGATTCCAGGTTGATGTTATGCACATACCTGTCCATCTATTTTTGCACACACTCTGGGCATGTCTTCACCACATGCAAGTGAACTGGGACATATTTCCACTATTGCCCTCTTAAATCTTTAGTGACTTGTACAATGGCAGGTTTGTTTTATTTGACATTTTCCAAATATGTACAGGTCTGACAGTCAGTTATATGACATGCTATGCTGCCTACATGTCAGAAATGTGCAAACTGATATGACAGGGGTAACAGCCAGCAGATATGGGCCAAATAACTGGACATTCTGGACATTTCTGTACACTTGTGGGGTATGATTCTGCATGCAGCTTACTACCACTCCCAGGATTTGAACCATGACTATGTCTGCTAAAAATAAGACACTGTCCATCACAGTTGAATGTGCTATATAGGTATTGCTGTGTATCTCTTGTCTGATTTTTGTCTATAATTCTCCTGTGGTTTTACATTCTGACCTTGTAATTACAACACTCTTATACAATATTTCCTAGACAGTTGTATTATGTAGTACAGTGTGGGTGACAGTGATGAGTAATACCTTATTATTCTGAGCAACTGCAACACTAACAATGCCATGCAATACCAGAGTAAACAGCACCAGTACAGGATATCCATCTTTTATTTATAGGCACAGTGTTTGCATCTGACAGACCTGAGGGAGCGATGTTTGTTAGCACTACCTGCATGTTACCACACAGATTACCAGTTTCCACATTAGTATTATGCACATACGTCTCACTCTATTATGTACACACTCTTGTCACAGCTTGACAACATGGGGTTGGAGATGGGACATACTTGGCTACTTACTCATAACATTTTGGGGGGCTAATAGAGTGACAGGTTTGTTGTTATAGATGTCTGGCAATCAGTTTTATATCTTGTTTGCTGCCTAATTGTCTGGGATCATCCCATTGGTTTGCCAGGGGGACAGGAGGAAAGGCAGCAGCTATGGGCCGATTTACTGGACATTCTCTACACTTGTGGGGTATGATTCTGCATACAGCCTACTACCACTCCCAGGATTCGAACCATGACTGTGTGTGCAAAAAATACAACAGTCTATGTCACAGTTGAGTGTGCTATTTGTATTTTGTTGCTTTATTTTTTTCAGTGTTTTCTAAGTCTCTCTCAGTTTTACTATTTGACCTCTTGGGATTACAACAGTCATATACAGACATTCCTACACAATTTATTTATGGAGCACAGTGTGGATAACAGCGCTTACTGCAACAGTACCATTAAGTGATTGCAACTCTGCATTACCATATGATACCAGAGTGAACACATGTAGTCCAGCAGTTAGACCTTAATTTTCAGGCTAGTATGCTTTTATTTACATACAACCTATATGAGACTCTTCCTGCCCTATTCTCTGGTGTATGCAGTAGATGCCTTAAACAATATAGGTTTTATACAGATAATTAACTTACTACTACTTTTAGATTTATTTGTTATGACAGTACATGCAAGAGTATTACTAACCTGCCTCGCGTTGCAACCACTCCAGTCTACAGCCATGGGCTTCCTGGTTCATAGCCCCTTCACCTGCTGCTGTGAAAGACTTAAGAGGAATATTTAGCCATACCTATCCATAATATACATGATCTGGCAATTATTAAACAGGTTGTGGACTGATACACATGGCTGGGACTTCCCCTGTTCTCCTAGCCTCTTGGATCCACTGATCCAAGAGATCCCCCTCTCTCCGCTTCAGGTTGGCATAGTGATGTCTGACCTGACCACCAGTTTGAGGTATGCCACTGGCACTGGTGAGGTCATGGGTGAGACAGTCCCAGGCTTCTGCTTTGTATTGGGAACCCTGGTACTGGCCCTGCAGCAGTCTCATGGCATGGTCTTTCACAAGGAGTCCTGCCATGACTCTGGACTCCTGGGTGCCCCAGCGCTGCACCCAAAAGTGCACACCCTCTTCCATTCCAGACAGAGTGCCTACAAGGGGAAGCTACAACCAGTTATGAGAAGTATTCCCACCTGTTGGGTTTAAATAGGGCCGGTTTCCCACACTTTGCCATGATTGGATGGTTTTGAAAAGGCTAAGCTATGGGCAAACCTGCTTATCTAAGGTTAGTATTGCTTAAAGGGGTATATCAATGGGCAGACTGAGTTAGCTGGCCTACACATTGCTTACACCTACTAAGCTGGGCTGTGCAATGCTTAGCATTGCTTAATATTTAAAATGCATTATAGTTGCATTGCGGCATTGATTTCTTATTCATTACATGTTATATATGTGTTTGGTATCCATGATTCATGTGTACATACACTGTATGGGGTCCTTGTGTTTATTAGGGGATTTCAACACTTTATTACAATGACACCTCACATTTGGGCTTATTGCAGTACTCCAGTTCATATATTTACGTCCTGTAGTAGGTTTTCCAAAAAAAAAAAAAAAAAACTAAAAAACTGTATAATGATTACTTTCACATGTTCAGTTTGTATTTCCTATGATGAGGATCTGTTTGGTGATACCTCAGTCGTATGTATTGCTATGATGGCTTAGGGGTTCATTATTAAGACTGTAGTGTATAGGGTCCACGGTTCAAGACCTGCAAAGTCTGTTTATGTTGTTTCTGGCCAGAACAGCGGCTGATGCATACAGATTGATTAAGGCACTTTTAAGCAATTGTAAGTGGGTCTGCATGGGTTTGAGCAAAGGTAAGTAATGCTAACCTCCGGTTAAATATACTTACAGGGTGTTAGCTTCAATATTGCTTAACCTGTGTGTGCATTGCTTACCCGCATGTAAACAGGCTTAAACCTGCTTACTACTGCTTAAATATGCTTAGCCCCACTTACTACTGTGTAACTATGTTTACTCTTGCTTACTAATGCTTACACCTGCTTACCACCACACTTATTTAGACAGGAATGTCTAATGGTTATTGGGCAAGTGGTGGATTTGGCAACTGTATGGTTTATCATTCATTACACATTTTACCTTCCATTTATATCCCTGATTCCTGTGTACATATACTGTATGTGGCACTTGTGATTATCTGTGGACTTTGCAACATTATGACAATGACACCTCACATCTGCATTTCATGCAGTACTCCAGTTCACAAATATATGTTATGTCGTAGGTTATGCAACAAAATAAATTGATCATAAAGTGATTTGACATGGAAAATGAATTGCATTGGAGTGGGACTCAAACCGGGAATGACTGCTCTGTCCACTACACTATTGCTGTATTGCTTCATTTGCATATATCTTGCTTTTTATCCTCTTGTGCCATTTAAGCTGCATTGACCGTAGCTAAGCTACAGGCAAACCCGCGCACCTATGGTTACATTTGATCTGTTTCATGAAAAAAATTATTTATATTTAAATGTTTTAACTATTGCTTTTGTACAGTTGAGGGGATTTTGCTGAGGGTATGCAAACATCTATGAGCAGTCTCGCTCATTCTTACTCCTAAACTGCTGTTCTTGATTGCAGGGGAGTGTATATTCTGAGAGCTCTGCTCTCAGACACAACCCCTGTACTCTTACATGCTCCATGTCCATTTAGGAGCTCAGGCAGTGCACCTTTATTAATATGCATGGCGCGCTGCTGTCCTGCTCCTAAACGGCCGCTTCTGTACAGGACTAAGCTAGTCCTGCAAGGAAGGATAGTGAATACAGGGGATTATGAGAGTTGGATCAATGGGAGAGTCCAGTGTGCAGGAGGAATGCTGAAAAAGAAGAAAAAGTAATATGTAGTGGAGATGTAAAGTGATGCAGAATGAAAAAAACAGACACGAAAATCTATATGGAGCAGGCTGCATATAAAAGATGTAGAGGAGGGATTGATACTAAGTTATTCATGGTAGAATATTTGAAGAAATAAATTACAAAGGCACAGAAGGCTGAGAATAGCAGTAGTGTTAAGGAAGAAAACATTGGACAGTGGAGTTGGTATGCACAAGTGAACGTAATGGGAAATTGGTAAAAAATTAAAGGGAAAAGGGACATAGTTAGGGCAGTAGGCAGATGAATGTAGGAGGACAGTATGAGAGGGTAGACAAGGTGGGTGTCTGTTATAATTTGAAAGTGATTACGTCTGTAGTGGACAGGGAATGAAAGTAGGGATACAATTGTATTATATCATATAAAGCAGAAACTATTATATTCAAAAGATGCAGTGTATGATCCCAAAATCTTAGATGTGTTATTCAGTTATACTGAGAACTATTAAAACGAAGTAAAGAACCACACTGAATCACAAGAAAATAAAGTAAGCACTTTCATTTACTTGTATTAGCAAACTTCATCAGACAAATCAACAACATATTACAAATCTTATATATTTATTTATTTATTTATTTATTTATTTATTTATTTATTTATTTTATTTTACATTTGTTTACCGGGCTAGTCCATCTGGATACATATCCATTTTCAGCAGAGGCCCGGGGAGAAAAGCTCCACAATAAACTTACAACACATTGATTTACATACAGAATAAATTCTTGGTAGAAAAATATTCATAGAGACAAATTAGACATACAAATAAATCGACTAATTCGATGATATGCAATTAACAGAAATATGGATTCATTAAAGACAATATACAGGAGGAGATAGAAATTTTAGGAATCTAGAGATATATAAGAAGAGAGAGACCATTAGGGAATGGCATGAGGGAGAAAAGGGAACTTAAGAATTAGTCCGGTTTAGTACAAGGACATAGCCAATGAGCGTTAAAGAATAATTTGAGATTAGTTTTGAATTGGCTGAGAGAGGTAGCTAGTCTTAGGTTATTTGGAAGGGAATTCCATAGTTTTCCAATGGAATTGGCATAAACAGCATCGCCACCCGAATTGTTAGATTTCGTCATTTGTACCAGGACACTATTTGAAGAGCGAAGGCTATTTAGATTGGAGTAGGGGGTCAAATGTTTGTTCAGTGAGGGGGTTTTATCTGGTTCCTTGATAATTTTAAATGCTTCAGTAAGTTGGTTAAACTTGAGAAGATTGGGTAGTTCTAACCAGTCAAGTTTTCTTAGATTGAGGCAGTGATGAGTACGGTAAGGCTCTCCTGTTACAAATTTGGCAATATGGTTATAAACTACAGAGAGTTTGTTAAGCTCAGTTTTTTTGAGGAAGGAAAGTACCGGAGAGGCGTATAGTAGGGTAGAGAGAAGGTGAGTGCGTGCAATGGTTAGTTTGGTATTGGGAGTAAGAAAGTTCTTAATTCTATACATGGAATCAAGTTTCTTGTTTACTGTCTTTATAGTTTGACTGATGTGCATGTCAAATTTGAGCTTGTGGTCAATAGTGACACCTAGTAGTTTGGTATTGGTGACAGGCTCAATGATGGTCCCGTTAGTGGACTGAACGTGGAAGGCCATATTATTAGAGAGTGGAGGGTATTGCCCTAAAGAAGTGGCTAAGGTGGGGAGAATTAGTAGTAGCTTCATTTTTATTGGGTTTAGGATAAGTTTCCGTTCGGTGAACCATTTTTCCACTGCAGTAAAGCAGTGTTGGGTGACTTCCTGGAGATTATGAAGAGAAAGATCAGAGCAGATCAGCATAGAGTCATCTGCGTATTGAATGCAGGTGGCTTTGGGGATGACTGAATGGAGATCGTTTATGAATATGGAGAAAAGAAGGGGACCAAGTATTGAGCCTTGGGGAACTCCTATTGTGTTAGGTAGCAAGTGAGATAGCTTGCTTTGCCACTGAACTGCTTGTTGTCTACCAGAGAGGTAAGCATTAAACCAGTTTAGGGCCAAGTTATCAAGGTGAAGGTTTTCGAGGGTATGGAGTAACAGTTGGTGATTGACCATGTCAAAGGCTTTTGACAAATCAAGAAATAGAGCAGAAGTAATTAGTTTGTTGTTACGGTTGCTGTTGACTGAGTCGACGAAGGAAAGGAGGGCAGTGGTTGTACTATGATGGGGGCGAAAACCATGTTGAGTTTTGGACAAAAGATTGTTTAGGGTGAGATGGTATAGGAGTTGTTTGTGAGCACATCTTTCCATTATTTTTGCTATTGGGGACAGTATTGCTATCGGTCTGTAGTTAGAAGTTTCCGTGGAGGAGCCACCCTTATGAAGAGGGATGACGTAAGATATTTTCCAAAGAGAGGGGATTGTGCCCTCTGTTATAGTTCTGTTAATCAAGATTGAGATGGGGTAGGCTATAACATCTGATGCTATTTGTAGGTATTCCGCTGGGAGACGATCAGCCGATAGGGTGGATGGTTTAAGTTTCTTCAATAGGATTCTAATATAGGAGGTGGATATTGGTTGAAGGTTAAAGGCGGGTGGAAATTTGCCAATAGCACTAGTAATGGAGGAGGAAGAAGAAGGTAACTGACTGGCTAGTGACTGGATGGTCTCGGTGAAAAAAGAGTTAAACGTATTAGCTACTTCTTCAGGATCTTTACGTTTCTCGGGGGTGGGGGGTAGAGGATTTCCCAGAATGAAGGAGGTTATTGAAACCTGCCCAGAACTTCTTAGGGTTATTCTGGTGTTTATCCTGGAGGTGACAGTAGTAGTTCTTTTTATCCCGGGTGATGTCGGATTTAGTAGAGTTTCTGAGCTGCTGAAATTTAATGCGATCTAGGGGTGCTTTCGTGGATCTCCACTTGTCCCATGCCTGGTTTCTAAGCTTAAATTTTAATTTGGTTTCATTGGTCAGCCAAGGTGCTATCCGGACCTTGGATCTGATGAGTCTGTTAGGAGCGTGATAATCCAGTATATTTAGAAATGTGTCATTAAAGTATGTCACACTCTCATCAAGGGGAAGTGTTTTTAACATGAATATAAGCGAATATATAATATAAGCACATATAAGCATTTAAACTATGACATCACTGCTCATTTAAGAAAACCAAGCCTCCATTTAAAGTACTATGTCCTTATCAAATATAATGGATATATAAACCTCAAAATAACAATTTAGGACAGTAATAATAGTTCACAATGAAAAAAATTGAAATAAAATACAAATAACACAAAAACACTATACATATATAAAATATTCATAATAAATAATTATACAGATGTATATTCATCTGATAAGAGCCCTCATTTTAAGAGTACTTCTGATGGAAACAGAATCATTCAAGTCTGGGGGAGCCAAAGCATTCAGTTTCAGTTGCCATATCAGCTCTTTTTCATCCAACTTCAAGTTCATTGGCCCACCCCTAATATTATCAATATTTTTTTCAATAACATGGAAAACAAAACTGTGTGTAGGGCAAGATTTAATATGTCTGGCTAGTGCATTATTCAAGTTCATTTTCTCAATTGCATACACATGTTCATAAATTATATTTTTAAGGGGTCTTTCTGTTCTGCTCACATAAAATACAGGACAGTTCATACAAGAACCTAAATAAACAACCCGTATTGTGTTACAATTGAACTTGCCTTTAATATAATATTTGTTGACATGGATAACAAAAAAATTCCCAACTTTGATGTATTTGCACCAACGACAAGCACCACATTTAAACATACCACAATGTGGTAAATGATATTTCAAAGTTCCATTCTCAAGGGACACTTTCAGATTCCTTCCCATCCTAAACACTATATGGTGGAATCTCCCACACTATTTCTAACTACATTGTTGTCCAAAAGAAAACACCAATTTTTAAATATGATGGCTTTAAGTAAGGGGGCATTCACTGAAAAGGTAGTAATAAAACTCAATTTAGCCAGATCCAAGTTAGAAGAAGCATAAAGCTGGTTAGGGTCAGATGCTACAATATTGGGGCCTGTCACTAATTCAGTTCCCTCATTTGTCAAAGAAGCATTGTTGATGTTATTACCCAATTCTTCTAGTTCAGGAGTGTCCAACCTGTCACTATAAGTCAACAATGGTTTAAAAATACCATTCAATCTTTTAAATTAGACTTCCCCAATAAGGACATGGACTAATTTACTGGGGTAACCACATTTAATGAACATTTCCCTCAACAAGGTACATTCTTCAAAAAAAATCACATTCCAAAGAAACCATCCTTGCGGCCCCAACAAGTTGGCCGTTCACAACTGCTCTCTTCTGTGGAAATGGATGGCAACTAGAGTAATGAAGGAATGCATTAGAATAAGTTGACTTTCTAAAAATCTTGGAAATGTACCTGTTCGTAGAGGGGTCCTTAATCAATTCAACATCTAAAAAAGAAATTATATCAGTTTGAAACTCCCAAGTAAATTCCAAAAAAATCAGTAAATTCAGTAATATATTCAATAAATGAATTAGCCGAACATTTATCCCCCTTCCAAAAGATAAAGATATGATCCAAATAACGGGTGTACCATGCAGTCCTCTCCTGAAATACATTATCCTGAAAAAGGAAATGCCTTTCCCAATAGCCCATCAAAGTATTAGCAAAAGTGGCCCCACAGGGAGAACCCATGGCAACACCCGTTTTCTGTAAATAAATTTCCTTATCGAACATAAAATAATTATTGTTAATTACCAATTCCAATAAATAAATCACTAGGTCAATACATGAACAATCAACACGTTGATACAAAAGAAATTCTCTTATCCATTCGCAACCGATGTCCTGAGGTATAACTGTATATAAATCACGGACATCGATTCTGAAAAAGTTTAAATTCTCAGAAAAAGGGAGATTGTTTATCGCCCCCAAAAAGGCCCACGAGTCCTCACAGATCTAAGTCTCATTTTGCAGGGCCTCTTTCAATTTAGTGTCGACAAATTTTGCACACCCATATGTAATGGATTGCCTGCCATCAACTATGGGACGAAAGGGGGATTATCCAAATTTTTGTGGATTTTAGGCAACCCAAACATAGTAGGAGTAAGGGGTGGGTAATAGAAAGATAGTTAAATAATTCAACATCAATGCACCCATTAATAAATAAATCATTAATGAAGCCCCTGATTTGTTGATATGCACCATTAATCTCATTCAGAGAAACCTTAACATAGGCATAATTTGCCAAAAGTGCATGCATTCTGATGTTGTAGTCATTAATATTCATAAAAATCAAACCACCCCCCTTATCAGGTTTAATGACACGTACGTCAGCGAAATTTAATTCTTTCAATACATCCCTCTCCAAATGGGACATATTAAATAGCTGTGATTCATGCAGTACTTTGTTATTCAAAAGTGTCCTAAAGTCATTCTCACAAATTTTCTCAAAGAGCAATATGGAAGGATGTAATACAGGATTGAAGACACTAGCAACTCTAAATTCTTTAATAAGACTGGAATTAGTACCAAAAAGAACATTTAAATTCAATTTTTTGGTAAAGGTCTTAAGATAAATGAGAGTTCTAGCTAGGTCACCTCTAGTAGTAGGAACAAAGGTCAAACCTTTAGCTAGAACTTCAATAAGTAATGGGGCAGGTACAAATGAAGAATACTTATAGATTTTAAAGTCATTTGTACTATTAAATAGAATTTGAACTGTTTTAGGATGAACACTAAAAGGACCAATGACATCTATGGAACCAGGGGAGGTATCTATCTCCTCCTTCTGTTCTGTGCTTCCTTCTTCCAATATTGCTGTTGTTGTGGCCGGTTCTGTTGACCGCCAGTGTTCACTTTCCTGGGCCCCTGAAAAACTTGTGAAGAGCCCGTGCCAACAATGTTATTATTTCCATTATTATTCCCATCATTGTTATTGTGTCTATTGGCAAACCTTTCACTTCTCCTCACAGGAGATGCCTCATTTGGTGTGGGATCAATCATTACGCTCCCATTACTGTCAATGTTATTAAGACTCACATCAGCATCCATCAAACCACCATTAAAATCAATGTTATTATTCTTTTTGATATTAAAAGGGGGCGGGGGGCTATGCTGTACCTTTCCCATAGGCTAAATGATCTCTATTTAATTTCTTTATTTTATTATCCCTAATCTTTGACAAAGCATTCTCAATACTAGAAAAGATACGTATAAAGTCATATTTGTAACATAGGAAGTCTTTATCCGAACGAATGCTTAAATCCAATTCAGCCAACTCGGTTTTTAAAACATCTATCTCAGAGCAATAGTCTTTAACCGACAAATTCATAAAATCCTCAACTTGTCGGTCAAATAAATTTAAAAGCTCTTTATGAAGTGTTGAATTGGCTGCGAGGCCAGTTGGAAAATGCCATTGTCTGAGTCCCTTTGGGACTTGTTGTCTCTTAATACATTCAGCCAAGTATTGTACTTCAATTTGTAGCTTCTTAAACCGAAACAGTTTAATGTCAAATATTTTTAAACTATTAACTAAATTGTTATCTGATATAGCAGAGTTTGTTAAGTCATCCGACTGTGTGATGGCAGTTGTGAAACCAACAGGGTCCTTAAACCATTCATTCAAGCTAGGAATGGCAAAGGAAGTACTTACAGCTCCACTCATATTATCGTTAGCGTAAGAGCGTCCATCCGATATATTTCCATCTACATGCAAAGTCTGAAAGCCAGAACAGGGCAAACCAGATGAAAAAGGCCCAGGATACCCATTACCTCAATCCGGAGGCATTCGCTGGCATCCTAGGGTTGTTCGAGTTAAGTAAAACGTTCAAATCAGAACTTCCAGTTAAGCGAGGCCAGGTAATCGCTACTTGGCTAGATAAAGTATCCACTCGTTGTGTCAACATTTCAACAAGCATGGTCAGCTTTCCTAAGGCACTGGTATCAGCAGTTGACATTGTATTTTCATTATTAAATAAAACTTGAGACCCTTGTGCGGCAATTTCCTCCATAAGCACCACTAATGAACAAACCAAATAAAAACACAAACTGAGAACTATTAAAACGAAGTAAAGGACCACACTGAATCACAAGAAAATAAAGTAAGCGCTTTCATTTACTTGTATTAGCAAACTTCATCAGACAAATCAACAACATATTACAAATCGGGTCTACCTGTCATCATCGACAGCAGAAAACACCGACAAGCGAATCGCGAGCGCCAGAAGATCGACAAGCAGAAGACCGACGCAATGGATGAAAACACCAACACCGAGGATGCCGACATGGGAAAAGACTGTGTAAGTATGCGGTAGTGTCGGACGTTAGGGTGCGAGTAAGGTAAGTGTGGATATTGACGGTCTGTGGGGATAGGGGTGGGTTAAGTGAGTTAGGGTTAGGGACTGGGTTAGGTAAGTGTGCGGTAGTGATAGTCTTTGGGTTAGGGGCGGGTTAAGTGAGTTAGGGTTAGGGCACGGGTTAGGTAAGTGTGTGGTAGTGATAGTTTTTGGGTTAGGGGTGGGTTATGTGAGTTAGGGTTAGGGCGCGGGTTAGCTGAGTATGCGATAGTGACGGACCTTAGGGTTAGGGTTTGGGTTAGGGTTGTAGATAGTTGTGTATGTGTGGTTTAGTGTGGGTTTGTAGGGATTTTGGTGTGCTTGTGTTGTGTGTGTGGTTTTTGGACAGGGGATGTGTTTTGTTTGTTGATTGTTGTTATTGTGGTGTGTGCAGTGTATGAGGTTTTGTGTTTGTGTACCGTCGGTTATTTCGTTGTCGGGCATGTGAGGTTTCGTGTTTTTGCACTGTCGGTTATGTGGTGTCGGTAATTTCATTGTCGGTGTTCTGGGGTTTCGATTATGTCAGGTAGAACCTACAAATCTTATATAAGCATTTAAACTATGCCATCACCACTCATTTAAGAAAACCAAGCCTTCATTTAAGTACTATGTCCTTTTCAAATATAATATAATGGATATATAAACCTCAAAATAAAAATTTAGGACAGTAATAACAGTTCAGAATGAAAAGAATTGAAATAAAATACAAATAATAACACAAAAACACTATACATATATAAAAATATTCATAATAAATAATTATACAAATGTATATTCATCTGGTAAGAGCCCTCATTTTAAGAATACTTCTGATGGAAACAGAATCGTTCAAGCCTGGGGGAGCCAAAGCATTCAATTTCAGTTGCCATATTAGCTCTTTTTCTTCCAACTTCAAGTTCATTGGCCCACCCCTAATATTATCAACAATTTTTAATTTATTTATTTGTTTATTTGTTTATTTAGGTTCTTGTATGAACTGTCCTGCATCTTATGTGGGCAGAACAGAAAGACCCCTTAAAAATAGAATTTATGAATGTGTATGCAATTGAGAAAATGAACTTGAATAATGCACTAGCCAGACATATTAAATCTTACCCTACACACAGTTTTGTTCTCCATGTTATTGAAACAATTGTTGATAATATTAGGGGTGGGCCAATGAACTTGAAGTTGGATGAAAAAGAGCTGATATGGCAACTGAAATTGAATGCTTTGGCTCCCCCAGGCTTGAATTATTCTGTTTCCATCAGAAGTATTCTTAAAATGAGAGCTCTTACCAGATGAATATACATTTGTATAATTATTTATTATGAATATTTTTATATATGTATAGTGTTTTGTGTTATTATTTGTATTTTATTTCAATTATTTTCATTGTGAACTATTATTACTGTCCTAAATTGTTATTTTGAGGTTTATATATCCATTATATTTGATAAGGACATAATACTTTAAATGGAGGCTTGGTTTTCTTAAATGAGTGGTAATGTCATAGTTTAAATCCTTATATAAGATTTGTAATATGTTGTTGATTTGTCTGATGAAGTTTGCTAATACAAGTAAACGAAAGCGCTTACTTTATTTTCTTGTGATTCAGTGTGATTCTTTACTTCGTTTTAATAGTTCTCAGTTTGTGTTTTTATTTGGTTTGTTATTCAGTTATACTGATGAAAATTATTGAACTTTGTAAGAAGAATGGATTGTGCCTATGACATTACCTGTGAGGTATATGACTACAATAAAAATGATTTCTGAAAAAAAAGAAAAAGTCACATGAAATGAAAGAGATGAGGCCTGCCATATGCATAAAAGCCAATATTTACCAATTTTCAAAGCAAAAAAAAAAAAGCAGTTAGCAAAGTTTCAATTCTAGTGTTTGTTGAAGAAAACTAAGATTTTTCCATAACAAGTCCCAAAATGTACTGGCCAGAGTTTAAGCACATTATTGGATATATTAAATGAAATGTATTGAGCAGTAGGACTGATGCAACAATGCAAAAAACTGGTAAGCCACCCTGTAATGCAAAACCTATTATTCTAACAATTTTGTATTTTGTGTTTATAATAGGTTTATTTTTAACGTTGTCCCTGAGCCCCAATTTCCAGTCATTAAATAATGTCATACATTTGAGGTCAGATGTCATATCCTTCATATACTGTACAGTAATGCATAGTAATGCAAAACCTACTATTTTATCAGCTTTGGGAGGAGCAGATGCACACTTAAAGTGACATTTAAAGGGGATGGGATGTAGCCAGGAATTCAGGAAAAGAAGCAAAATAATGAGAAGAGTACAAAGGATATTTACCTTTTTAAGGTAAAAAATAAAACTAAAATATTTTTCTCAGTTTTGCATGTCTAAGGTAACACCTAGGCAGCTGCCTATTTTGCCCCACTCTTTCTATGCTACTGATTCACCCATACCTCTCAACTTCTTAGCACAAAAAAATCTGTTCAAAGCCAAAAATAAGGGGGAGGTCAAAGGCCTAAAAATAGTGACAAATTTTAAATAATTTTCTTTTAAACTTAGAAAGTTGCTAGAATTAAAGAACTTGTGCTACTGTGCATTTTCTGAAAGATATGAAGTCTGAAACTCAAATGGTTGTCATTATTTATTTAATCCACTCCTGACTGACTTACTCTAGAAATCCAGAAAGAAAAGACCAAAAAATATTAGGCAAAATTTGGGCATTCTGCAAAAATCTGGACAGTTGAGAGGTATGTACTCATGGTATGAGGACACTGTCTATGTATCAGTGATAAATTCAGGTCTAACTTCACCCTAACCTTCCCCTGAAATATTAGTACATCCACACCATCTACTTTGGTTACCTCTGATCAGATTCTGCATTCGCTATCCAAGACCAAAATATACTTGTTCCTTGGGTCCTGATATTGTACCTGTGACAAAGGGAGATACTGCCAGTGCAGCTATGTGGAATTTTGTAAATAATTATATGGCATTTGTGAATATCAACATGATTTATATAAGATGTCTGTGTTACAACTGTATTAGAACTGTATGTCATGTGTATATCAAACTGGTATGTGTGTTAAAAACGTATTTTATAAAGTGCTTGTGCTTAAGATGTAACTACAGTGTGCCCTGCTGATAGACAATAGAAATGTATATGCACTATTGTAGCTGTTTAAATGTATATATTTTAACAGTGGAAACTGGAATACAGGAGGTTAACTTCAGAAAAATAGCTGACATTAAATTGCTTTATGGCTACACAATAAAAGATGGCATTTTTCAGTTTTCAATGCAGCTAGACACAGAGTCTATGCTGAGAAGCTTTCTGTATTATCTTCGGAGTGAACTAATTACTACCTCTAAAAGTATGAAGGAATACAATTGTTTTATGACTTCCAGCATCTGCCAAAGATCTGAGGTCTATGTGTTTTCACAGGTAGATGCTAAATACTGTGAAGCTTCCACCAGTGGGGGTTTCACCTGGGATAGAGTCAGATGACAAGAAATGATGTCATTCTACAAGCTATCCCAGCAGTAATATTTGAGATATTAATTTGAGGAGTCTCTTAGAGAGACACAGCATTCTGTATTTTGTCTTGGATCTGACAACAACTATAAGATCCATTCACCACATCTGCCTTGCTCTTAAGTAAGTTAACTAGGGTATAGTAATTCTCTTAGATTCAGTCAGGAATATAGTGAAGCATAGTTTAGATGTTTTTCTTTATTCAAGACTGTGTTGCAATATTGTTTTAAATATTTCCTGTGGTTTTGAATGCTGTCACTGCGAATATATACATAGTATTTTCTTATTCTATTATTTATTATTAAATATAT
Organism: Protopterus annectens; assembly: GCF_019279795.1. NCBI lineage: Eukaryota > Metazoa > Chordata > Ceratodontiformes > Protopteridae > Protopterus > Protopterus annectens. The sequence continues at coordinate 263,092,103 of NC_056726.1, read as the reverse complement.
TTAAACCTTTCATTGTGGCTGATCTGTCTAGAGACATTTAAGTTTTGAGAGCACTTTCATATTTATTTGGTGACACTGTGGGCCACTCCTAATAGCCCTGCTCTTGGTCAGACTACCATTTGTATGAATATTAATATTACACAGTAAGATTGGGCACCCTTTGTTAAGGGTCTTAAAGTAGCTGATAAGAGTTGGCTGGTGGCAGTGATAACTACCTTATAGTCTGGGCAAAAGCTACTAAACTTGTGTCAGCCTTTCCTGTGTGTGTGTGTGTGTGTGTGTGTGTGTGTGTGTGTGTGTGTGTGTGTGTGTGTGTGTGTGTGTGTGTGTGTGTGTGTGTGTGTGTGTGTGTGTGTGTGTGTGTGTGTGTGTGTGTGTGTGCATGTGTAAATCAAACTTCAAAGAGTGTGTGTGTGTGTGTGTGTGTGTGTGTGTGTGTGTGTGTGTGTGTGTGTGTGTGTGTAAATCAAACTTCAAAGAGTGTGTGTGTGCATGTGTGTGCATGTGTGTGTGTGTGTGTGTGTGTGTGTGTGTGTGTGTGTGTATGTCAGCTACCTTGGCAGGGACACGAAGCACTGGTTAGGCAGAGAGGGTGTTGGAGGTCTTTGCTTGGCTCCTCAGCTGAGATCTTGACTCAATAGTTATGCCAATGGGGAGTCTTGCTGTGGATCTGGAGAAACAGGGAGAAACCAAACCCAGACTGACTGTAGTCTCTGTGTGCTCTTAAGGGAAATTGCACTTGATGCAGAAAGATGCATCTGGAAATGCTGTTTGTGTACCTGCCATCCTCCCTGAGTACGTCCCCCACTGTTGCCAGTGGTAAGGATTGAGGATCCTTGATTACTGGTCTAGTGGTGGGTCGTCACAGTGCCAAGCTGCCTTCTTATCATCACCAGACACTTTTGGGTAGACTTTCTTCTAAGCCTATTTAATCTCTGCCTTTCCACTGGATATGGCCAAAAAAGGGAGAACTGTGATAGCTATCCTTCTGCTCATGGGGGATCCACTACTGATCCAGGAAACTTTAGACCTATTAGCATCATGAGCATTATGTGCAAATCAATGGAATGCATATTTATAGAACTTATTAACAATGTCACAGACAGTGTATAAGCCCTGGACCCAAGCCAGTATGAGTTTGCCAAAGACATATTCTATCTCCTGATCATGGTGGACTTACTTGAACATATCACAGATGCACTAGACTTGGGTAAATTGGTTCACATTCCCTACCTGGACCTGATCAAGGCCTTTGATACCATCGCACATTCGGATAGTATTGAGAATGTAATTAATATAAATGTAAATCCCTATATTACCCATTGGACAGCAATCTGACTAATTGACAGAGCACAGTCTATTAGTGCAGAAGTCAAGCACTCTTCAAATGGAGTAGTTAACAGTGGTGTACCCCAGTGATCAGTCTTAGTACTATTTCACTTTTATAATTACTTCTCTGATGCAAGGCTGACATTCCAGGCCTGTAACTGACCAAGTTTGCAGATGATAGCAAACATGGAGCTGCCAATAATTCCCTATCTGACTTCTTCAAGAGTAACTAACACACACCAATAAGTGGTGCCTGGATCATAGCCTAAAACTAAATGCCAAGAAATGCTGCATTGTGTCCATGGGCAAAACTGGGCACTCTTGATCAAACCACATAGGTGATATCCTTTTGAAAGTTGACTCAATCATCTGAAACCTAGGCACTTTGATTGACTATAAACTATGCTTTGATCTCCATGTGCCCACTACTGCTAGGAAATCCATTTAACTTGCCTGACTAATCACCAGAAGCATTTTGTTCAGATCTAAGAAAGTCATCATCCCTCATTAAGCATATGACCCAGCTTGAGAGACAATAGCTCTTTGACTATTGGACTATCTTCAACCATTCTTCATAAGCCATATTGCTATAAAATATAATAAACTAAAAAATATCCAGCATGTTGGAAAATACAGCTTGTTGACTCCTCACCATTGTGGTTATATAAACAAATTCAGTACCATAACAGATTTCTTGCTAACAAATATCTCTAACCTACTGACTAAAGTTTAATGACTAAAGCTCCTTTTATCAAACTCAAAAGGACATTTGACTTAAATGAGTTTTCTGTGCTGTTGATCAGATTACCTCCTCTAGGATTTACTGAATGATCTTTTTGACCCTTGTGGACCACACCATAAGTTTATATAGCAGTTATACTCTCTAAATGCAGCATAATTAAATCTGGATTACTACCAAGTTAGTGTTAGGGTTAACACTTTTCACACACTTCATTAACTAACTGAACAAACACTTTCATGTGGTTCTTTAAGATGACCTTGTCTTAATGAAGTGGTGGAAGTCAGGAGGAAACAGTCATATCCCTGAGTTTTAAAAAGCCTGTGCCTGTTACATAACCAATACTTTAAATAAAATAATTTCAAATGTTTCAGACAAATACAAACCTTAAAGACTGCTGTTTGGATTATGTAGCATTTATCCTTAAATGTGCATCTAATTTCAGTTCAAAAATATAAAGTAAATCTAGCACTAATAGATGCTGGTAAATCATTCCAGCTTGTCACCACCAGTAAATGAAGATGTTGCTCTTCCAGTTCTGCTAAGTGTCTTACATAGTTCCAGAGAAGAAAATCTGATACTCCTCTGCTGTTACATTTTTTCATGACTATTTATAGCTGCTTTCCTGTCATTATCCCTTCCTGTAAGTAGAAACACAGTTTTGCAGTACTTGGGAATATGTTAAGTCTGTCACTGTCCTGCATGGGAATGACAGGTATCACTGTGCAGCCTGATAATGCTGCCCAGAACTGCTGAGTAGGGCAGCTGATACTGCACAGGTTGTTGTACAAACTAACTGCAAGAGGTACTTGATTAGGCACGATACGTTGTCTTTAGATACCTGTCTCAGTAGCACTACATGACACTTGTACATGTGGCTGTGACTCATGACTGAGTCATACTCTGGGATTCATTAACAATCATGTAGGCTTCATGCTATGCCCAATTATCAGCAGCAGAGCTAATTGAATATGCATGCTGCTCATTGCACCTACACATTTACAAGCACCTTTTCATGGCCAGCAATAGTGATCATGGCCATGCAAAGGTGCTTGAATGTATGTGCACAGAATGTAAACAAAACGGATTGCTTATAGGCAAAGCTAATATATGAGCATGCACTGTAGCCCTGAATCATTAAAGACAAGTACAGTGAAAGAATTCTGAAGGGGTGAAGTGAAATGGAGGAATTGTACACAGGGAATAGCAGTTTGTAGTGCATAATAATTAATAAGGAAAGGGAAATGGGTAAAGTGTAGTCATATACCACAGCCAAATGTGCAGAATTATCAAAAAGAAAATTCCTAACATAAATCCTGCCATATTGATGTTATTATAATTCAGATGTCACTGACAATACTGGTGTTACTCACATAAAAATGGACATGCTAACAAAGGATGTGATAGAATTAGCTGGAGTGTAAGAAAAGGGGAGTTAAAATGTGATAAACGTCAATAAAATGATGAGTCAAGATAACAGCAAAGAGAAGATACATTATGGGAAGAATGCATAGACTGCAGTCATTGCATATGAGATATATATACAGAAAATTTATGTATGCAAGATGACGGAGATAGCTGTATTCCTCACCTCAACATGTATGCACAAGAACAAATGGAACTTACAGCTGTAATATCATGTACATTACAAATGGGCATGTTTTTGCAAAGCAATTGAAGTGGCACACATAGAAAAGGGGTTTATCACCTATAAACATGTAATAGACAATCAAGTGTTGTATAGTCATGTAAATGCTAAATGGTAATATAACAACACACAACATACGTAAGTGCCAAATGGCAGCACAGATCATATGACATTTTATGATTTCAAGTATTACATTGGTAATTTGCAAAACATGTCAGCCATCATTAAACTGGGCATTCTCACATTGAATTACAAGGAACAGTAACAGCAATTCAACAGCACCATCACACAAGAAAGTGTTGTAAGAGAGGACCAATCATAGTTCAGTTTCTGATTATCTGGCTGCATTCCATACATTAAGAAACATTTATGGAAGCTCTCACCTGCCATTAAGGTGTATAGTGTGATGAAAACAATAGCAGTAAAACAAAGTTGTCTGGATTAAGTCATGCAATATACAGCATAATTCTTTTGGGAATGGGTAATGTCTCTGAGCAATGAATGACATATTAAACATCCACATTATGTCATTTCCAGACACATGCCAGGACAGATATCAGAGAGATACATATCAGTCATGTACACCACAGAACTATGAATGTCATGAAGAACACCCTTGAAGGACTTATTGCACTTTTCTGTCATAATGGATATGGATGCCCTCCCTCGTAGGACAATGACTGAAAAAAGGTAGCCCTTTGACTGTAATATAACTATTGCCTGTGTGTAAGTCAATGCTGTCTGACACAGCTGTCTGACAGACAGACAGATGCTACCAGATTCAGACCCCTGCCTATTACACTAGGCTTTCCCTAGACATCTGTATTGACTGCATGTGCTACATCAGATAGCAATGGAGGCTGTCACAAATAACTGAACTGAAGGTGGGCATTAAGAAATTATTACAAATACAATGTGAACAATCTGATTAAGTCACAGTGATGTAAAAGAGCTACACATGTTACTGTCCACACAACAGCGAGTAGTATAATATCAATGCTTCTTTGATAAAGAAGCTGTTTCCATTGAGTAGAACACACACTGTTCCAGAACTGAACCACACTCTATCTGTGTAGATATGCTATACAAGCCAGAACTCAATACACATGCAACAGGAACACCCACAGCATGATGTGATCGAATAACCTTTTTACTGCCATGCAGTCACAACCTGTGATGATATATCATTGTCCAACATAAACAATGGATAAGAATAACTAGATACAATGGTGTTTATGGATGGTTAGTGCATTCATGTAATGTTGCCCTTTCAGGAATTGAACAGCAATTTATATGACTCTATTTTCTAACGGCATGTGGATAAACCACAAGTGTCACAATGGAAGGCTTAATACAACTGTGACACTCCACCCTGCACTACCTTATTACATCAGAGGTATGTGTCGGAAACAATCTCTTTGAGATGGAAGGGATGGTGGAGGCCTCTCCAACTGTAAAAGGACACATTATAACTGTGGTGGATGCCATTCATGCATTACAGTATAAGGCACAACAATGCTAACAGGAAGTGAATATGGATATCGAATGCATGAGCATTTTACTACAGAAAATACACAATATTTTACAGGACAAATGCACCACAGTAGAAACATCACTAAAATTCTGAGATATGTTATAATGTCAGGGCATTACATCATATTTTTGCTGCAAGGGATGTGTGCGCCTTAGGCCACAACAGAGAGAATGCTGTAGCATTCCTCTGAACGAGAAAGTAATGCTTCTTACATATGTTATGTAAGGAATATGTAATCACATGTCATCATTACTCTGAATAAAAGCATTGTTATATAAGAAATGATAGGTTCATAGGTTCATAGGATGATACTAGGCTATTGGCCCAGAGGCCCTTATAAGCCAAGCCAAGAATTTTTCCATGTTCCCTCAAAGTCAGCACCTGTTTCCCCTGTCCAGCAGGGACACAAGTGGGATCTCAGGAGTATATTTTCTGTTTCCTATCCAGTCATCCAGGTTCCTCTTAAAGAGGGCTGGAGAGGTATTCTGCTTGATATGGAGAGGGAGTCTATTCCACAGACAGGGGAGTCTTTGGGAGGCAAATCTATCCCACCAACAAGTTCTATTAATGTCACAGAGCAGGTTAAAGCCTTGTGTGTGGATTGCACTAGTAGAGTTTGTCTTATGGATATGCAACAACTCCATCAAGACTGGGTCTGAAATGGCCTTGTATGCCAGACACAGGTCACCTCTGAGCAGTCTGTATGAGACTGAGTAGAGGGACAGGGCTTTTAGCTTATCTGTATAGGATAGGTGTTTGAGACCCTGAATTTTCCTGGTCAGGAACCTCTGTGTTCTCTCCAACTGTTGCATGGGCTTGGCAAGGTACACGCCAAAGGGGGCATTGTACTCGATAATGAGTCTGATAAGGGAGGAGTACAGAGATGTTATGACCTTCTTGTTCCTGGATGAAATACCCTTATTTATAAGGTGTGCCATGTTGAAAGCCTTCTGTACAACGGAGGCAACATGGTGGTCAAAAGTCAGGTTGCTATCAACCTGGGTGCACAAGTCTCTCATGACTGATTACATGCTTAGTATGTTGCTATTAATGTGATAATTAGTGGGGATGACATTTTCCCCAAAGGGGATAATAATGCATTTCTTGGCATTCAGTTTGAGGTCATGCTTCTGGCACCAGTCATTAGTTTGGGTAAGCCCCTCTTGGGGGATGTTCACATCACTAGAGGAATTTAAGACAGCACCCAGCTTACAGTCATCTGCAAACTTGGTCAGCCACAGACCACTGGCTTTGGCATGCACCTCAGAAAAGTATATCCCATACAGTAGAGGCCCAAAGACCAATCCTTGGGGTACACCACTCATTATGGGTCTACTACTAGAGGTGGTTTCCCCTACATTGACTGAGTGGGTTCTATCAGTGTGCCAATTAGCTACCCATCTGCTAACATACGGATTGATGCCTAGATGGGAGAATTTATCTATTATGGCTGAGTGGGGAATAGTGTGAAAGGCTTTGGCTAGGTCAGGATAGGCAGTGTGCACTGTCTTCCCCTCGTCCATGACTTTGGTGACTATTTCAAAGAAGTCGACCAAGTTTAACAGGCATGATCTCCCTTTGACAAAAAACAAACTGTGTGGGGTCAAGCATTTGGAGGTTACCAATGTCCTTGTTTATAGGGTCCATGATAATGAATTCCATGGCCTTGCAGATCAGGCTAGTTAGGCTGATGGGCCTATAATTCCCTGGGTCAGTGGATGCTCCACCTTTGTGTAGAGGGATGACAGTGAGTGTCCTCCATTCAGCTGGGATGAAGCCAGTGCTCAGGCTTTAGCTGAATAGGGTGTCTAGCGGAGCTGAGAGCTCATGTCTGAGTTCATGTAGGATACAGCCAGGGATGTTATTGGGTCCCATGGAGACTGCATTTTTTTGCCTTTGAGAGGGCATTAAGGACCTGCTCCCGGGTGATGAGGGGAGGAGGGCAGATGGTGGGGATGTCCTGGTTTACTGATGCGTAGGGACAGGGGGTGAAGTTTTCACTGAATCTGTCTACCAGCAAGTTGGCTATATCTATGGTGTTTGTGTATTTGGTGTTACTGACCACCAGTTCAGAGCAGATTTGGGTGTCCTTTGAGACTGTGTAGGTATGTGAAGAATGCTTTGTGATTATCCTTGGTGGATGTGGCCAATTTGGACTCAAAGTTAGCCTTAGAGGATTTCACCAGTGATTTTATTTGCTTGTTCAGACAAAGGAGAGATTGCTTCCAATTTGGCACCTGCTCCATCTTGGCCCTGGACAGCAACTTTTTCCTTCTATTATAAAGTTTGTTTATTGCTGTTGTCCACCCGACAGGTTTACTCTTTATTGAGGAAGATGATTTGGACTTGTCAGGTATTTCTGAGTCCATACAGCTATGTAGGAGCTCATATAGTTTTTTGGTGTAGGCTTGGACATTAATGCTAGTTCCATCTGAAGGGATGGTGGCTATGAAGCTGCTTATACCTGCTCTGAAGAGACTGTAATTATCTTTGGAAAAGTTTTTTCATTTGACCCTGACAAGGGGAGGGTGGGTTAGGGGAGATGGTGACTTCAAAAGTGATTGCTTTATGATCGGATCATACCAAGGAGGATGACACTGTAGGAGTGCTACAGTGGCTGCTCATGTTGGTTAGGACCAAGTCCAGGATATTTTCACCTCTTGTAGGGATGTCAACCAGCTGATCTAATGCATTGGTCTTGAAAAAGTTGAGGAATCTCTAGGCATTCAAGTTTGGGCTAGAATAGGTCTTCCACTCTATGGTTGGGTAGTTAAAGTCACCCAGGATCAGGGTGGAGGGTTGAATCTTGATGGATTCAAGTAAGACCAGATAGGTGGAGTGGGCATTATCATCATTTTTTGTAAGAGGAATCAACATCTGTAAGTGTACACAACAGATGTGTTGGACAACAATGTTAGTGACATGTACAGTCACAGTAAGATTGCACAATGCAGTCTGAGCAGTAATGGCTGGATTTGAACTGCCTACCTAAGATCAGAAGCTCCAGATTAGTGCTTGAATTGCCAACACCACACAACATGATGACGTACAACTAGGACAGTGCACAGTTAAATGGATGACATCACCAGTGTTTATTAGCTGGATGTTTGTAATAAAAAATAGTTGAAGTGCATGATAATTCTGCAAAGCTACACATCGTATATGTATTCAAAGAGTGCTATACACAGTATGAGGGTGAAAGACACTTACAACTGGCCTCAAACATCCTATCATATATAGTTACACAATGTACACACTACACTATCAAAGTCATGCAACACAGGAGAATTTGCACTCCATCTGTCAGATACTGTTTGCAAGACTATATGCTTAGTACCATGACATGATCTGTGTGAAGAAGCTTCTTTGGTGAAATTTGTTTCTGGCACTTTTTGTCTTTCACAGTTTTGCCTGGGATTTGTAGACAGTGAACTGTGCAGCACAAATTAGTGTGGGTAGTAGCAGCACACAGAGTGTCAGCGAATCAAAAGACACAGCTAGCATGGTTGCGCAACAGTCAAAACAGTAAAGCATGCAGCATGAGCCAGACAGTGCATAATTACAAGGAAATGAGCAACCCATTAAAAATGAACCACATGGATTATGTAATTGAAGGAACCCAAAATGGTGATGATTCAGGAATGTATAAAATGCCTTGCACTGCATGGCGGCACATACGTACTTTGAAAACTGTGATTTGTGCTGTAAAATGAGTGCGATGCCAAGCATGACTGCATCAGAGCCTGTGACACAGTATTGTATGTTGCATCCTTCTGCTCCAGCACAGCAGCTTTTGACAGCACCTTACATACAATAGCTCACAGACTAATAGGTTATGGACAATTTCCAAATGGACTGGGATACTGTAAGGGAGCCAGCAGAATCAAGGGAGATGTGTGGTTTGCAGTTGGTCTGGCATTGGCAGAGAGTATTCAGGCTATGAGATGTTGGGCAGCTTTCTCTAGTTCTGTGTTTGATTCCCTCACCCTCCAATTGCCTAACAATGTAATTCTGAGCAAGTGACTTAACCAGACACTACTCCCTAGCCAAGTCTGCAAAAGGTCCACATGTCTTTTGGCATATCCTTTCCATGGTTTCCTTTGTTTACAACTTGTAATACCAATCAACAAGCAGACTGTAGAGCGACATGTCAAAATCATGACTTCCTAGTTACATATACTCCATGACCTCTGCTTCACTCTCACTCACATCCAGTACAGGGATTATTGTTGTTGCTGAGGTATTTTACAAGCCAAGACTCCCTACTTAACTCTTTGGAATTCCACATCTATAAAGGCTTTACTAAAATGCCTCTATTTTTAAGTTTTATGGATGAAAATGGTGTTGTGTGAAATGGTACTGAAGCTCTATATTCTGTTAACAACAGCCATTTATTACTGTGGTTATGTTAATGAAGCCATTTAACACCACTGTCTGAATGCACACTGCATTAGCCATACATGCCAGGACAAACTGTGCACATTAAGGTGAACACAAGGCTTGTAACTTGTATGCTCAAGCATCTGGCATGTGTACTTCTATAGCTTAACAGTGCAGTGCAACAGTTATGTCCTAGCACCAGTTTGTAATTCTATATTGTGTGACACATGCTTCGCAAATGTGTGCCTGTCAGTATGCAGCTACCATTTTGTCTCTTGAATTGACCTGATTGTGTGGTCATGGTTACTTCTGGGACTGCAGAATGCATGGCTCCAACATGGTGTGCCAAGAGAGCAGAATTTTCATGTTCTACCTGCACAAGTACTTTAGGGAACATCTGATGGTAGTAATGTTGTTCCATTACAGAAAGTTATTATCGAGCATGAGCTGAGTGGACTGCTAAGTTATACCACTGGCCATGCCCATTCCCAATAAAAGTAACAGCATAGGTACAGTGACCTGAAGTTTGGTCACTCTGACCACTGCATTTTTTCAGTACCATTGTCTTCTCTATTTGAGCTGTTCTACATACATACTGAAGAGTAAAGGAGCAGCAAATGAACATGGCTGGTGCCAAATAAGATGGGAGTGTTTCCCCTACGAACAGGACATGTATGTCATCAATATCAGTCCTCTGTACACCTGTAACTATAAGTTTAGCATATGTGTGTGATAATTATTTTCCACTGAATCATCTTTTATGCAGGTCTAGCTATGGAAGAAGAGGAGTTATGGCCATGGTCACCTTTGTCTGTGCTGGCTGACTAGTAGCTATCAGGTTTGCCTGTCAGTGGGGAGATAATGTTCCCTTTCTGGAGATGATCGGGAGTGGGCATTTTTGCCTGCTTTTGCTTTCTCAGGAGGGGATGAAGGCAACTGTTCTGAAAGTGGTTCAGAGAAGTCTCCAGTGGTCTTCTCACATAGACTGTAGAGAATTATGGATGCTGTGTTATGCCTTTAACTGAATACCCACCTCAGCAATGTGGGCAACCTTTTGGTATGACAGGTGGAGCATTGTGATTTACAGACCTTGCCCATTCGGCCACCAGGAGGGCAATCGTCCCATAAGATTGGCCACTCAGATGAGTATTGCCTGAGTGTTTTGCACTTGGGGCCACCATCCATCCATTCCAGGATCCCACCTCATTTCCATCCTGGGATTTGCCTGTCATAATGATCATTTCTATTTCCATGTTTGTTTGCCAGTATTCCCATCACCATTTGTCTTCCCTCTGTATATATCTGTCCACAATATGCTGCCCGACTTCTTTGTATCTACTACTACTGTCTGTAAATATGTTCTGTGTTTGCATGTCTGTCATTGCTACCTGGTATCTCCCTCTATCACATCATTGATTTTCCAGAAAACCACACATTTTATGAGGAACAGATCAAAAATATGAGGCAAAAGTCTGGATATTCTGCGAAAAGCTGAACAGTTTAGAAGTGTGACCTATACAAATGCGTATGTGTGAATCACCTGGGTAAGGCAGCTGAATAGGATTTACTGTAAATAAAAGAAAAAAAGAATCCCAGCAACCATCTATTATTTAATGCTTTGCTATGACAATGCTCCATGGCATAATGTGGAAAGTCTTATTTTTTTCCCCACACTGATGTGATAGTTTTGCTAAGAGGTTATAAGCCTCATAAGAAATGTAACCTCCTCTCCCCACCTGAGCAAATATATGAATATAAAACTGCATTATTTTAATGCAATACCTTCTTATAATAACATACGTGCAAGATGTAAACTCACTACTCCTGTCTCCCTGCACTGATGCAAAGGGGTGGATATTGATTGTGCATGACAAAATGTATAAATGTAATGCTACTGTTGAAATGTGTTGGGTGAGTACGGTTTGTGCCACTTTGTAATGTCTGCATACAGAAAACTGCAACCTTTTAGCATAATGCTGAGATGAGATGCTTTAGAATATGAAAAATAAATGATAATGTAGAAATTGCTTTACAGCTGAAAAACAATGTTCTATTTATTTTGCCAGGGCTCCCTTTGTATGATAAGTGTGATCTTCAGAACTGTGATAATGTAGGTGAGATTACACTGATTATCTATCTATCTATCTACCTATCTATCTATCTATCTATCTATCTATCTATCTATCTATCTATCTATCTATCTATCTAATCTATCTATCTGTCTTAAAACTCAGATTTGCCATATCTCAAGAGTATTGGCTCTTTTCCTAGGTACAACACTGTTAGAGTTTGTATGCTTATGTAACAGGAGTGTGAAGGTGTATGGGCCTTACCCTCTTACAAAAATGATTATAAGTGAGTTTTGCACTTTGATGTTATTTTACATGAATCACGTTTAATTTTTAAGAGTTTCAGGACATGGAGTAATGAGCATCAAACTACTAATAAGTTATTGTTTCACCACTTAGGGTTGTTTTAGACAGTGGCCATTTTTAAAATGCTTTCAGTAGCTGTTCTGATCAGTGTTTTATTGTGACTAAAACTTAGATTTTACCTCTCAAATGAAGAAAATTGTACTCTGTAGAGAATTAGAATATCAGTGTGTAAAATGCACAGTGTATGTTCAGGCAGCAAAACAGCAGCAGGAGCAGCAGCGGTCCATTTTGTCATGACTGCAGAAATAAAGAAGGACATTCTTTTCTAAAACATTCTGAGGAACACAAAGTAGCAATCCACTTTTATGAAGGAAGTAAATTCTTGAGAGGGCACTCAGAGAGCCATAAATAAATATAACTGAGCAATCATTTTCTTTACCGTATGTTTGTATGTCCAAGGATAAATATGAAGGCAGAAATTTGGTAGCAGAAGATAACATAAATAATCATAACAGCTGATGCAGAGGTTTGCTGACCTAAGATGAAATGTAAATCACACAGAAAGTTTAGCAAGCTCTGCAATGTACTTGGTTGATTGTTCTGGTTGGGTGGATGGGAATATGACAAGCTGTCTGCAAAGGTGTGTTATGGTTCAGAGTTATGCCCATGAAAATATTTACTTTGCAGCAGCATTTTGTTCATATAATGAACAAGTCATCATTTTCTTAAAAACAGTTCAATAAGTTATTGAAAAAGCTTGGTTTGCTGCAGTGCATGTACTTGAATAACATGTTATACTGCTTAAGTTATATTCTTTGTATGTTTATGATTAAATATTTGACTTTACAGTGTTCAGAATAATGATTTCCTCTCATTTACATTTTACTTCCAGCTGACCTGTGTGGCACTTGGCTCAAAGATGTTTTCTAGAGAACAACAAGTTGTAGTTGCTATAAAATTGTTGCTATAATTTTATAAAGTGTAATGAACCAGCAGCAGATTAATGTAACTCATCTTATCATTTCTGTCCCTTACTATCCTGCTGCTGTTGTCTTACAAATTCATCAGCAGCACTTATTTTCATTTAATTAAGCCAATCTAAAATATGTAGTGAGAAAAGCCACAGCTGCTAATTACTGCAATCTTTGTATAGTGTTCCAGTTTACTTTATATACCTTCTCCTCTCACCTCTGCTACTTCTATTGCTATCCCATTCCCTAATCCCCCTTCTCCCTTCCATAGGACATTTGTCCTGTGGCTCCACTACATGCACCGAGTTGTCTCTTTAATTCTGCAGGAGTCTGAGCCAGGCATCAGTCATGTAAAATGTCTCCCCCATCCCATTTCATCCTTCCCCAAAAGACTTAATGGTGCTTCTGTTTCTCCAGTGATGAGAGTTGTATGGAAGGTTGAAGGCTAGTTATATGTCTTGTTGAGTGCCCTACTGTTTGATCCCCTAGGCTACTTAGGGGCTCACCAAAGCTACATGCTCAAGGATATGAGGGGTGTCTGGTCCCAAAAATATCTTATACTTCCCCCACTATACAAGTCAACATGGTTTCTTTAGGAGTTTTCAAATCCCAACCACAGTTAGGTGTTTCCAGTATCGCAGGCAAATCCTAGCCATGGTTAGGCATTGCCAGTGTGGCAGGCCAAGCAGCTTCCCTCCTTCTGAGAATGCATGAGCTAACTTCAGCCAGTCAAGCTCTTCCTACCTCAAACACTTCCTCATATGGCAATGATGCTAATCAGATATGGGTTACTTGGACGATACTCAAGGTTTCGTCCCTCTATGCCATAGACCACACATAAACTAATATCTTAAGAACAGACAGTGCAGGGCTACTATCCTGGTTTTTTTTTCTTGTGTGCATTATAGTTTTATCCTTTCTAATATGTAAAATGTACATTTAGGTCAGTGACACAGTAAACAGCAGCACTGAAGAATGGTAAGGTATTATGCCTGTGAAAAAAGCTGTGCTCAAGAATAGATGACAGAAGGAGAATCAAATCCTGTACGAGAAGATGAAAAATGGGAAGGAAAATGTGCCTGTCCTAGCTGTCCCCACGGTGTAGGACCTGACTGAGTAAAATAGAAAAGCAACTTTGAAGATATAAATGTGGAAGCTAACAGAGTGTCAAAAACAAACATAAATAAAAAAAAAAAAAACAGAAATAGCCATGTAATGAAACAAGGACATCATACTGAAAAAGATAGTTGTAACAGTTGCTCAGGATTTGGGAAACTATGTGGACAGTGATCTAACTCTTGAACAATACGTCTATTGTTGTAGGAAAGTCCTTCTATATATTGCACATCTTATAAACATAGGGGTCGTGTCTAGATCTAGGGATGTCATTATTCCCGTTAACTGACCCCACTTTAGGCCAGTCATTGACTATAATGCCCCCTTTGGCATGTATCTGTCCAGACAATTGCAACAGTTGGAATGCCACTGTGATATCTTACCAAAAGGATATAAGACCTAAACATGTCCTACATGGACCGACTCTTAGTCCTATCACTATACTTGGTATCCTACAGGCTACTAAAAAGGGACCTGTGACTGGCATACAAGGAATCCTTCCACCCCTAACTGATGGATTTAGTGCACATCAGCAAGACAACCGGTATCAGAAATAATCAGTCTAGAAATTTAAACCTCTTCTGCATTATCAACAGAAAGGTTTGGAAGGACAGGTATATCTCTGGAACAGACTCCCTAACTATATAAAACAAAGTTCAACTATGCTCATATTTCAGGTGTAACTTAAATCTATGGATGGGAAAAAAAATGTACCCAAGGATTGTCCCTTGTACTACTAATTGACAGAGGAGCTCCTAAATGCTTTACCCCATGTATGGGTCCACTCAAATTATC
>NC_056726.1:263022216-263072216 GCF_019279795.1 Protopterus annectens | reverse complement strand
TTAATCACAGATCTATTGTCCCTCATAGTATACAGATTTATAGGGTCAAGCATTATTTCTCTCACCATCAACATGATGTGCAACAAGAGAACAATATGAGATAATATTCTTTATATCTTTAACAAGAAACAAGAAATTCCAGAGATTTTTCCCAGAGAAAAGGCAAGCATGGTAGCTCTTGATATAAAACATGCACATTTTAGCATTATTCTCATCACATTCTGATAACTATGAGCTCAGAATGCTAAGCTTGTAACATATTGTCAACATCTTATTTATAGAATGCCACCAGCTGAATTTTAACACTAAACTGGAACAAACCAAGACAAAAACTCACCAATAGTAAATGCTCTGCACACCCCTCACAGTCCAAATGGTAAAACAGCAGAAATCAGGTATCAGAGCGAAACACAGCTGGTAAGTTTTAAAACACATCCAAGGGCAGCAATTCCATCCAGTACAAGTCTTTTATTGAAACAAACAGATAAATCCGGTAAGCATTTTCACCCAACAGGGCTTCATCAGACCATAATGCATCACGGATAACAACTCCTTATATAGCAAAAAAGGCACCAAAAACCTGAATTCAAACATTTTCTTAAAGTGACAAGATCATAGTCTTATCAAACAGCTTGTTCTAAAAACATTGATTACATCAGCATATAAAAAATAAACATAAAAACTATATAAAAAAAATATGTAAAAAGATACGTATGAATAAATATATAAAAAAAATAAAATATATACATATTTTAATATACAAATACATAAATACTGATGACAATATATGCCCAAACTAATAAATACTCCCATTTCATGATGACACAATTTTCATGTGCCTATTATACACAGTATATACTGGTCTTCACCAACTGGTGAACAATTGGTTCTATCTAAGCCTTCTAGACTTCAAAAACAGTTTCAGGGGCACCTTATCATTGAGAATAGGATGAAAGTCTGCCTAAACCGAATTATCCATTTAGCCTCCTGTATTTCAGTACGTTTCCTAGTGTCACACCTCTAGGACCTGTGAATAACATCTCAATGACTCTGAAAGTAAACATATGTGTGTCGCCTCTCTCCAAAACATGTTTAGATAGTGCATTGACTGTGGACTTAATTTTAATTTGATATATGTGTTCATGTATCCTGTCTCTGAGTTTTCTGTCTTGCTTACATAGAATCCATCACATGCTACACAAGTAGAAAGGTAAACCATATGCTCAGACTGGCAAGTTGCAGAGACATGGAACTCATAACTCATGCCATCTGAGGGGTGCACAAAGTTACCATTGGAATTTATAAAGTGGTAAAAATTACAACTAGTGCAAGGAACTGTACCAAAGGTATCATAAACATTCTCCTTCCTACCTTTCTTCGGACAACACAACAACTTCTTCAGGTTGGACCTGTTCTTATACACAAAACTTGATGTATCCCCTACCACCTCTCTAACAACTGGGTCCACAGTCAACACCTCCCAGTGCGATCTAATGACATCTTTAACACTACCTGCATCCTTGGTGTAAAAAAGGAGGATCCTGACATTACCATTTTCCATTGTAAGTATAGGGTGCTCTGCTTCTGCCTGATCAAAGGCTATTTCCTTAGGATCTGAAAAATAGGGGGTCACCACATCCCTTCTTAAAGTGGAGATCCCAGCTATTCCCCTCTCGATCTCCTCATCCTTATAAGCCCTAGACTTAAATCTCTCACATAGTTTATCTAGTTCAGTTTCAAAGCCTTCCTGTGAGGAGTTATAACAAGAAGTCCTCATGGTTTGACCTCTAATCATATTTTTAAACATATATCCCGGGTGCATGCTGTATCTATGCAATAAAGCATTCCAATAGCATGACTTCCTATACACTCCTGTGTTTAGCATTCCATTCACTATTCTCTCTACATACACATCCAAGTAAGAGCTCCAAGTATCTGAAAACTCATACATGAACTTCAAAATACTGGATAGACCATTCACTTGATCAAAAAATAAAGCCAGTTCACCAATGGTCCCTGTCCAGATAAAAAAAGAGGTCATCCACAAATCGTCTATAAAAGGAAACCCTCTCACGAAACTCAACCAAAGCAAATGGAATGCTAAACACTGAAAAATGGAAGCATTTCCCCACACCAAAAAACATCCAGGGGAGGATACAACTTGCAATACAGCACATCAAGTCTCCCAAAGGCATGTGTGAAAATGTGTTCTGGTGTAATGAGACTATGGATCAACCTTACAGCCACAATACCAAAAGGTATGTGTGGTGCACAAGCAACGCATCTCTTCACCTGAAGACCACTATCCCCATGGTGAATCATGCTGGTGGCATTGACTTGCTGTGGTGATGCTGTTCTAAAACTGGAACTGGGCCTGTAGTCACAGTGGTGGGAATTCTCAACAGTTCAAAATAACACTCATGTCTAACCCACATCCATCAGGTGTCTGCAAGAATGCTGAGGATGGTTAGGGGTGTCAGCCTTCAACATGACAAAGTCCCGAAGCATACATCCAAAGGTACCTAAGAATGGTGCCACCTTAACACACTCATGGTTATTGATTGGACCAGCTAAAGCCTATACCTAAACCCAATAGCAAAATCCCAGTGTGACCTGATGAGGGCTGGGCACATGAGCTGCCCTTGCAATCTGACAGAGTTGGAGACCTTTGCAAGGAAGAGTGGCCAAATAATGCCAAGTCAAGATGTGCCATGCTGATAGACACCTGCCCAAGAAGAGTGAATGCTATAAGTCATTTATAAGGTGCTTCAAAATAAGGGTGTGTACACTTATGCAACCACCATATTGTGCATATTTCATTCATTATATTTTACATGTAACACATTTGTTTGTTTATCGGTTGGTTTGCACAGGTCATATGTCACATGAAAGGTGGGTAATATATTTAAATGCATTATTGTGGTCTCATCTTATATATTACAAGAACATAGCATGTTAAGGGAGTTGTGTACACTTATCATAGCCACTGTAAGCTTAGAATGTTGGTGGTGTAACAGGAATTGTGTGACCACACATTTACTGCAAGGTTGGAGGTCTGAAACTCTAATGTATGTCACTAATCAGTGATGTCACTCCTCATATCATCCCAGTTATGTATCAGACAAGCACAGGGGTTATGAGAAACAGAACAAACATATGAGCCAGACATCTACACATCCTGCAAGGATCTGGACAGTTGTGAGGTATGTTCTGTAGTACTTGCTACTATGATATACAGGTGAACAGCAATGATGTATGCATGGGTGCAGTCTGTGCTGGGGAAGAGCTATCACCTACTCACACTACTCACATATCCCAGAGATCTGTATTATTAGTTACATGTAGTAAAACTGGCTGCAATGCATGATGTTGAAGGCCGTGTGTCATGCATGTCACCATTTTGGTAATGTGTGGTATGTATAACAGATTTGTGCCACCTCACTTGTAAGTGTCTTTGTGTGCATGGGTGCATGTGCGTGTGTGTGTGTGTGTGCATGTGTGTGTGGTGTGTGTGTGTGTGTGTGTGTGTGTGTGTGTGTGTGTGTGTGTGTGTGTGCACCAGCCAACCTCAAAGTGCAGGTATTAATGTACATATATTGTCTTCCTGCACAGGTGGCAATGGGGTTCCGGGTCCCTCTTGCTTGGAAACTGATGTCATTGTCTCTGCAAACTCTAACAATGATGATAGGAATAGTGAGGTACAGGTGGGGTTATCAGGGGCTGAATCTATGCCATTGGTTAGCATCCCACTCTTGTCCACATCATCCCCATACACAATGACAATGCCCACACATACCCTGTCACCAGTAGCCACAGATGATGGACAGTTGGCAGGTGATGGCATGGAACAGGCTAGTGTGGTGACTATGGCGGATATGAGTGTAGACACTGTCCATAGCCAGAGTGCAGGCGAGGTCCCACATAGGCAGATGGACAGGGGTGCTCACAGGAGGGCTGCTACTAATCAAACCGCTTTCACAAGTGCCACAGAAGGTGTCACAAGATGTATGTTTCAGGCTGTCATGGATGCACAGGTACATATTGAATGCCACACTAGACAAATACTCAGGGTGGTGGATGCAACTCTTCCTCATTTACTTGGAGACATACATGACATTGTTGAGGCCACACATCAAAATACTGAGGTCATAAATAGATGGTGGGGTGAGACCTTGGCAATCCTCAACCGTGGCATGTCTGTGCTAGAGCGTCTGCTGGAAAATGGGCATTGGCCGAGTGGACTAAGGTCAGCACCAACAACAGCTGAGAGTCTACAGGGCCATGCACCTTCAGACTCCCGTAGTGGCAGTGACATCAGCACTACCGAAGGGAGGGTGCTGTCCACATCACACCAGAGCAGGCCATGGGAACATGGTACTGGCCAGTTCCTTCAGGGGAATAGATCCAGCAGACAGCAGTCACCATAAGGAAGCAGTACTGCATCTGGCCTTGGCCCTGGTGGTGCCATTGATACCCCTGGCAGGACCAGTTCCTGTGTATGTGGCCGAAGGCGGTGAACTGGACACCCTGCCATGTACGGTCCACAGCTGTCCAACATACCCCTGTGTAGGGCAGTCACATGGCATGACTGTGTGCATACATATACACACACACATCCATCTTTATCACAGGCAAGGCACCTCCAGACACACCCAGCACCTCTGCAGAGCCCATCTATTGGATAACCCTCCAAACACACACACATGATGTCAACCGTATGGCCCAGCCTAGGCCTCTGTTAAACACACACTACACCCTGTGCATATGACGATACCTGTGCCACATCCCTGTCATCCATAACATCGATGCAGGTACATGCTAATATGGGTCTGATGCACAGGGTGAATATAGTACAGTGTAGCTATGTAATACTATGTGAGGTGCTGTCTTCTTGCATTTGTTATGGGTACACATACAGGTGTATGTACTTTATTAGCCAGGATGCATTATTGTTGTTAGTACCACTGACTGAATGTAGTCTGGCATGTTGTATTCTGTTTGTGTTCCAGGTGTCTGTGTGTCTGCAGGCTGTGGCCCTGCAGACATTCCCAAGAGGGAGTATGGCAGAGTGGGAATACACCGACCATGTCATAGGCAAGGTACAGCTTTATATGTACATGCACCAGGTGTGTATGCATGTAACAGTGTGTGAGGGACACTGTTGTCAGACAGTGTGACCTTGCATACATACCCCTTGTCACAGACAGGTAGCCTTCAGACATGTCACCTCAATGTTGTGTAGTACCACAGGTTCATACATACAGAACAGGTTACTGCAGTACTGTTGGCAGGTCTCTCACAAGTGTAGTCATTACATTAACTGCAACAGATTCACCTGTCAACACCTGTTGGCCCTACAATTTATTTCCCATACACTCAACTCTGATGCAGTTGATGAGGGCATGCATACTACTGTGTATGACAGGTTTGTGGTATGTATTCCTGAGTTCACCAGGTGGAGCAGGGAGACAAAATGGTATATCCTTTGCATACACACAGTAAGGACTGACACAGGGGATGTGCATACAGTAGCACAAACACAGCTGGCAATAGACAGATTAGCAAACCTACATTTCCACTTTGATGTACTGTAGGACTACATATATATGACATGCCCCACATAGATTATATGGATGGGACATAACACACTACCTCGTACAACAAGTAATGTTCTGAATGTCTTCATGGATGGTGAGATGATCCACCAGATATAACATGTAGGGTCATGTGTTGCTCCTACAAGCCTGGACAAGTGATAGTGTAGCAAACGTTGTATCAGCATGATGTTTCAGTCAGGTATGATACCTGATGCTGGCATGTGTGTCACTCCACTCACTATGGCTGATTTGGCAACAATATCACATACATGGGCATTGTTAAGGGACACAGACCACATATAGGTTGCAAACATCTAGATATTCCATACACATCTGTACAGAGGACTGGTATAGGTTCATAGGTTGGTACTAGGATATTGGCCCTAGGGCCTATACAAGCCTAGCCATATCAATTCCCTAGCTATTTCTTCCCAGAATATTAACTTCCCTGGTCTCCTGTCTAGCAGGGCAATTGATGTGATCCCCGGTGTGAATTTCCTATCTCTCATCCAGTTGTCAATGTTCCTTTTGAAGAGAGCCAAAGAGGTGCTGAGCTTGACATGTATGGGCAGTCTATTCCAGAGTATGAGGAGTCTCTGGATCAGGAACCTATCCCTCCAGCATCTTTTGTTCATTGTGATGACCAGATTTAAATCCCTGGAGCATGTAGCTCTGAGGGATTGGGATTTCTTTAAGTGTAGCATGTCCAATAGCACTGGGTTTGACATGGCTTTGCATGTTAAGAAGAGATCACCTCTAAGTAGGCGATATGCGACAGAGTATAGCTGGAGTTTTTTCACATGGTCAGCATAGGGCATATGCTTTAGGCCTGTGATTCTTTTAGTGAGGTATTTCTGTGGCCTTTCCAGTTGTTGCAGATGTCTTGTAAGGTACATACCAAATGGGACATTGTACTCTATAATGGGTCTAATGAGGGATGAGTACAGTGGGACAGTGACCTCCTTTTTTCTGGATGAAAAGCCCTTAGTGATGAGGTGTGCCACACAGAAGGATTTCCAGACTGTTGTGGCTATGTGAATATCGAACGTGAGACCACTGTCCACCTGTGTCCCTAAGTCCCTTATCACACTTTCAGTGTTTAGTGTACTGCCACTTATGTGGTAATTCATGGGTACATGGCTTTTCCCAAAGGGATTATACATTGCTTGGCATTGAGCTTGAGCCCAAGGCTCTGGCACCAAGCATCTGTTTCTGTAAGGCCCTTTTATAGAATATCCACATCATTTGGGGATTCAATAATGACTCACAGTTTGCAGTCATCTGCAAATGTTGTTAGCCAGAGTCTCTTACTGCTGGCCTGTAATTCAGAAAAGTAGATGCCAAACAAGAGCAGTCCCAGGACTGAACCCTGAGGTACTCTGCTTGTCACTTGTCTGGAGCTGGATTTTGAGTTGGCTACTTTTACATCAAGTGACATAAGGATTAATGCCCAGCTTAGTAAGTTTATCTATGATTCTAGAGTGGGGGATGGTGTCAAAGGCCTTGGCGAGGTCCAAATAGGCTGTGTGGACCACCTTACCCTCATCCACAGCTCTGGAGACCGATTCAAAGAAGTCTATCAGGTTAAGGAGACAAGATCGGCCCTTTACAAAACCAAACTGGGTGGGGTCCAGTGTTTGAAGGTTGCCAATGTCTTTGTTTATAAATTCCATGATAATGCGTTCCATGGCTTTGCAGATCAGGTTCGTTAGACTGATGAGATGATAGTGCCCGGGATCCAAGGTGGATCCCACCCTTGTGGAGTGGGATAACTCTAGCTGTGTGCCACTCATTGGGCACAAAGCCTGAGGTGAGGCTATGATTAAACATGACACTTAGATGAGGTGCCAATTCATTTTGTAGTTCATGTAGTACGCAGCCTGGGATGTCATCTGGTCCCATGGATGCTGTATTCTTAGCTTTGGAGAATGTGTTTTTTACCTGTGTGGCTGTGAGTACCAGAATTTGGCAATCTTTTGGTACTGAGATGGGCTTTTTAGGGGGTGAGAGGGGGTGAAGTTGGCACTTAATCGAGCTGCCAGGATATTGGCAAGTTCCTTGGAATCAGTAAATTTAATGCAATTCTGTTGTAGCTCAGAGCAGATTTGAGCATTGCTATTTAGATTCTTGACATCACTATAGAATGCCTTATGGTTGTCCTTGGAATCTTTGGCAATTTTATTTTTGTAACTAGCTTTGGAAGATTTTATGAGGGATCTCAGCTTCTTAATGAGGCTGGTAATCGAGTATGGCCTGCACAATTGTTTAAAATTTTGCATGTGAGGCAGATGCCATTACCACGCTATATAAAGTAATGTTATCGGGAGGTGGTAAACAGGTGTGGATGGTACACACATCAAAATGGTATCAGCCAGACAGGATATGATCTTTACCCAACACACAGTTGCTAGTATTGAAATTAGAACCTCTACCTACCTAGTTATTGCTACTATAGTGTTACACAGTTATCAGACGTGTCACGGAGCTTACATAATTTCACCTACTCCCAAGGTACATCTAAGGTGAATGACATCAGCAGGCCTAGTAAAGTAGGGTGATAGGAAGTTTACAGGGTGGTACACAACTCAAAATGGTATAACCCCCACAGTATATAATTCACACACACATACACACTTACTTGCCAATATTGAGATTAGAACCCCTGCATATATAGTTATTTGTACTATAGTGTTACACAGTTATCACACATGCTACAGAGCTTTTTGGGCTGACAACTGGCCAAAGGTGCTGAAAACTGCACAGCTGAGATAAACTATTACAGGTGCCAGAAAGTCTGCCTTCAGTTTTTCCCTTGGATGTTGCTAGTTCTTTCTCTCTTGCACTTCAAATAGCCTAATAGCATTGCACTTCAAAAGGTTTTTGTATAGATTATTCTAACACACCTGAGAGCCATCAGCAGTAGTCGTTGCTCATGGAATTCTCTCCAGTGCTTAGTTGTTGTGACCACCCCTCCTGGCATGATTAAAATGTGCAGTTCTCTGTGTTTTTTCTCATTATCCTGGTGCACTTGGGCATTCTAAGGCATTGTTGCAACTACCTCATGTACACAGACAACCCTCTCCTATAAACTCCCAACACTCAGACTTATGAGAGATACCCCTACATCACAAAATTGGAAGATATGCACTCTCCAGGAAGGACTGGACTAGCTGGTCAAGAGGAGAAGGGTCAACACCTGCACCACACCACATGGAACACATACCCCTCCAGAACACTCACTATCACAGCTCTGACATACAAATAAAAACCACACACTCACCTTCACAGAGGCACTCAATAGACATTTACCCAAACAGCAGAGACCACCAAGACAGACACCCACTCAACTACCACAACACAGCACAAACCACAGAACACATATCTCACCTACACACTGTACCCCTCAACCTAAGCCCCTAAGGCTAACCACCTTGCCCAATACACTAATCATAGGTGATCATCAATATAATCAACAGTGATGCACACAGATGTCCCAATCACTAGGTTGAACATGGAGAAGGTAACAGTCAGCTGTCTATTAGGTGCCAGAATCCAACACATAACACATCCAGTCAGGTCACTCCACAACAACTACAAGTATCATTCTGTCATTGTCCATGTGTGTGTGAATAATCTGAGACACACCTCCCTGGACTACATGAAAAGAGACATGGTGGTGGCACTCAGATTATGTGGGCCAGGTAGGTATGACAGTAGCCCTGAGCAGTATTCTACTGTCACCCAGAATGACACAACAGTACAAACAACAAATGATTGACTTCAATAATTGGCTTAAGTGTTTGGAGTCATTCTCAAGGGATCCAGTATCTGTCTGCTTGGGATGGCATGATTGACAGACTGCGATGGCTTGCCTCAGATGGCCTGTTTCTGCCACCCCTGGGTTTCCAGGTACTGGCTAAGTGTCTTGTCGCCCCTATTGTGCCTTCTTAGGTGGTGTTCAAAATCAAATTACCATCGTAATAACTATATATAAATGCAATCTGAGGGTCATGCTGCTCAACACTAGACATCTACATCGCAAGATGCAGTCACTCGAAGCACTCCTTAAAATGGGAAACATTGACATTTGTGCTGTAATGGAGACCTGGTTTATAGCAGCTACAGCGCACCTGCACTACCAGGCTGTAACTAATTCCACATCTTTCAGCCCCACAACATGGACCACAGCTCCAAAGGTGGTGGTGTGTCCATATTCATACAGGATATGCACACTTCCAGACTAGTATCCCAGCATAATTCATCTAAGATACTTCAGGTACAACTGACATTGGGTAATAGTGCAATCCAAGTCATGGCCTGCTATAGGTCCCATCCATGTCCCCAGACTCTCAATCCACATTCCTTAATACCCTTGAATCTATCAAGGTCCAACCCAACACTCTCATACTAAGAGACTTCAACTACCCCTCCTTAAACTGGTAAAGATATTGAAGCACCAATACACTAGCTCAATGCTTTCTGGAATTCATCAGTTCCAAAGCCCTGAACCAGCTCATTGTGACACCTAGTAGCAGAAGCAACATCCTTGACCTGATTTAATTATTAACATATGGGACCATTGCTTGATAACAGTAGTCAATCCCTACCTGGTCAGATCCAACATGGAGTAATCACCATAGAAATCCACATCTCACCCACACCCCCCACAAACATAACCACCTTGAAAAACTTCTCCAAATCTGACTTTGGACTCCTAAAAACAAAGGTGGCTAACTTCACAGCACCCATGCCAATGGAAAATACCTGCAGGACTGCCAAATCATACATAAATGCAGTCTGCAAACATGCACATCAATGCATGGAACTAGCCATAGCCAATAGAACCATGACACTCTCTGCCAAACATTGGAGGCCAATCTGGTGGTTCCCTGCCATTATTAACCTGTAAAACAGAAGGAGGAAACTGTTGCAGACAAACGTGGAGTCCCAAGAGTGGTAAAACTCTATTAGCCTCAACAACAACTTGAGATCCCTCATGAAATCATCTAAAGCCAGCTATGACAGTAGAATTGCAGCAGACAATGACAACAATCATAAAGCCTTTGATAGTTATATCCAGAACCTCCATGTCAATACCCAGAAGTGCTCTGAGTTACTGCACAATGCTACCTCCTATACAGAGCAAACAGATATTGCCAACATTCTTGCCAACGCATTCAGTGCCAGATTTACTCCTCTCTCCCCTACTAGGGGAGTAATCAGAATGGCAGAAGAATGCCAGGCACCCAGGATGAATGCCACCCAGGTTAAACCTGCATTATCCATGGGCAAGAATACAGCTTTCATGGGACCCAAAATTTTCCATGGCTGTGTTCTCCATGAACTACAAAGATACTTGGGACCACATCTGTATGCCCTGTTCAGTCACAGCCTCACCTCAGGCTCTGTCCCTCCCAAATGGTGCACTGCTACAGTCATCCGTCTACATAAGGGGGTAGCAACTACAGACCCTGGGAATTATCAGCTCATTAGCGCGATGAGTCTAATATGTACAGCTATGGAATGCATCATCATGGACCTGATTGACAAACATATAGGTAATCTCCTAACTCTGGACCCCAAACTGTTTGATTTTGTGAAAGGGAGATCATGCCTGTTCAACCTGGTTGGCTTCTTTGAATCAGTCACCAGGGCTGTGTATGACAGTAAGGCACTGCATACAGCCTACATCAATCTGGCCAAGGCTCCTGATACCATTCCTCAGTCAGGTATTATTGATGAACCCAACAAACTAGGCATCAACCCCTACATCATTAATGGGGTTGCAAACTGGCTCACAAATAGAACACACAGTGTAAAAGTAGTGAGCTCCAAGTCAGAAAGCCAACCAGTCATGAGTGGAGTCCCACAGGGATCACTCCTGGGTGTTCTCCTGTTCAGCATCTACTTCTCAGGAGTCCAAGCCAACACAAAGGTACTCTGGCTGACCAAGTTCACAGACGACTGCAAGCTGGGGGCCATCATTAACTCCACAAGTGATGCAGACACCCTACAGAAAGGCCACACTGAGACCACTGACTGGTGTGGAAACCATGGCCTGAAGCTCAACACCACAAAATGCATTATCAACCCCTTTGGTAAAAACTCAGTTCCTGCATCAATGGGAGCCCACTGAACACTGTAGGCATTATAAGAGATCTGGGAACACAGGTTGGCAGCAACTTCTTCTTTAGCCACCACATTGCCACTGTGGTCAGAAAATCCTTCTATGTGGCACATCTTCTTACCAAGGGTTTTACATCCAGGAAGAAAGAGTCTCTGTGTACTCTTTCATCATTACATCAATCATCAAGTATAATGGCCCATTTGGCATGTACCTCACTAGACACCTGCAAACAGCTGGAGAGGCCACAGAAGTACATCAAAAAGAGGATCCTAGGCAATAAACACGTCATACACAACACAGTCTCAAAAGACTCCAGCTATTCTCCTTCTCATATCAGCTATGTAGAGGCAATCTCTTCTTGACTTGCAAAGCCATGTCTGACCCAGCTCTTTTAGAAATGTTACATCAAAAGACATCCCAATCCCTCTGCACCCCACAATGCAGGGACCTTGACCCCATTACCACAATCAAAACAACATGCTGGAGGGAGAGGTTCCTCACCAAGAGACTGCACATGCCCTGGAATAGGACTTCCCATATATATAAAGCAAAGCACCTACATGACCTTGTCCCAGTGAAATCTTGATGAGTGGATGGGTAATAGAAAGTTCACCCCAGAGATCACTCCAGTGGCTCTACTTGATGAAGGCACAGGGAACTAATGGGGTCTATATCACCAGATTGAATGTTTAGGTTACTGAACACCTAAACATCAAACTAGTAAGACCGAAAACAAAAAACCATGGACAGCAGATTTAACTCAGGGAAAGATTTCCCTTGACCGTTAGCTGGATGCTGCCATTTTGTCTACTGTAGAGCGATCTCAGAGTTGATATATTTAGTTAGAGGGTGTGGGGGTGAAGCCCCACACTTCCTTTGAGTTTAATTTTTTTTTTTTGGCCAACAGAAGTTTTTCCCTGCGCTATTAATGGTTTACAGTTTCGGTCTTACCAGTTCGAAGTTTAGATGTTCGATAACCTAAACATTCGATCTGGTGATATAGACCCGAATTAACATTGGGAGGCACAATGACAGGGCACTTCTATGGGCTAGGTTTGTAAAGGCTCCAGGGCCATTAGCGTAGTAAACACCTATGAACCTATAAGGGGAGTGACATCAGCATGACTGGTAAAGTAGGCCAGTGGGTGGGAAACTTATCAAAATATTTCTTCCTACAAACATACACACTTACACACAGACTTATACACCCACACACACATTTGCCAAATCTGCGAGTAGAACCCCTGTCTATCTTAGGTTCATAGGTTTATAGGTTGGTACTAGGCTATTGGCCCTAGGGCCTATACAAGCCTAGCCATAACAATTCCCTGGATATTTCTTCCCACAATATTTACTTCCCCAGACCCCTGTCTAGCAGGGCGACTGACATGATCCTCGGGGTGAATTTCCTATCTCCCATCCAGTCATCAAGGTTCCTTTTGAAGACGGCCAAGGAGGCACTCTGCTTGACATGTATGGGCAGTCTATTCCAGAGCATGGGGAGTCTCTGGGTCAGGAACATATCCCTCCAGCATGTTTTGTTCATTGTGATGACAAGGTTTAGATCCCTGGAGTGTATGGCTCTGAGGGATTGGGATTTCTTTAAATGGAGCATGTTCAACAGCTCAGGGTTTGACATTGTCTTGTATGTTAAGCAAAGATTGCCTCTGAGTAGATGATATGCCACAGAGTATAGCTGAAGTTTTTTAGACGGTCAGCATATGGGATCTGCTTTAGGCCTGTGATTCTTTTAGTGAGGTATTTCTGCGGCCTTTCCAGCTGTTGCAGATATCTTGTGAGGTGCATACCAAATGGGGTGTTATACTCTATAATGGGTCTAATGAGGGATGAATACAGTGGAACAATGACCTCCTTTTTTCTGGATGAAAAGCCCTTAGTGATGAGGTGTGCCACATAGAAGGATTTCCTGACTGTTGTGGCGATGTACTTATTGAAGGTGAGACCACTGTCCACCTGTGTCCCTAAGTCTCTAATCACACTTTCAATGTTTAGTGTACTGCCACCTATGTGGTAATTCATGGGTACATGTTTTTTTACAAAGGGGATAACTATATATTTCTTGGCATTAAGCTTGAGCCCATAGCTCTGGCACCCGGCATCTGTTTCTGTAAGGCCCTTTTGTAGAATATCCACATAATTTGGGGATTCAGTAATGGCTCCCAGTTTGCAGTCATCTGCGAACTTTGTTAGCCAGAGTCCCTTAGTGTTAGCCTGTATTTCAGAGAAGTAGATGCCAAACAAGAGTGGTCCCAGGACTGAACCCTGAGGTACTCCACTTGTCACTTGTCTGGAGCTGGATTTAGAGTCGGCTACTTTTGCAGTCTGGTTTCTGTCAGTAAACCAGTTGGCAACCCATCGAGTGATGTAAGGATTTATGCCCAGCTTAGTAAGTTTATCTATAATTCCAGAGTGGGGGATGGTGTTGAAGGCCTTGGCAAGGTCCAGATATGCTGTGTGGACCACCTTACCCTTGTCCACAGCTCTGGAGACTGATTCTATCTAGTTATTTGTACTATAGTGTTACATAGTTATTACTTGCACTACAAAGCTTACTGGGTTGACAACTGGCCAAAGGTGCTGATAAGGGGAAAGACATCAGCAGGACTGATAAAGTAGGGCAGTGGGTGGGAAATTTATCAAAAAACCTCTTCCTACAAACATACACACTTACACACCCCCATGCCTCCACATTTGCCAGATCTGAGAGTAAACCCCCTGCCTATCTAATTATTTGTACTATAGTGCTGCATAGTTATCACACGTGCTACAGAGCGTACTGGGCTGACAACTGGCCAAATGTGCTGATAAGGGGAATGACATCAGCAGGACTGATAACGTAGGGCAGTGGGTGGGAAACCTATCGAAATACTTCTTCCTACAAACATACACACCCCCACACACATTTGCCAGATATGAGAGAAGAACCCCTGCCTATCTAGCTATTTCTGCTATACTGTTACTCAGTTATCACACATGCTACAGAGTTTACTGGGTTGACAACTGGCCAAAGGTACTGATAAGGGGAATGACATCAGTAGGACTGATAAAGTAGGGCAGTGGGTGGGAAACTTATCAAAATACTTCTTCCTACAAATATACACACTTACGCACCCACACACACATGTGCCAGATCTGAGAGTAGAATTCCTGCCTATCTAGTTATTTGTACTATAATATTACACAATTATTGCATACACTACAGAGCTTACTGAGCTGACAACTGGCCAAAGGTGCTGATAAGGGGAATGCCATCAGCAGGAGTTATAAAGTACAGCAGTGGGTGGGAGACTTATCAAAATACTGCTTCTTACAAACATACACACACACTCTTTTGCCAGATCTGAGATTAGAACCCCTGTCTAGCTAGTGATTTATACTATAGTGTTACACAGCTATCACATGCACTACAGAACTTATAGGGGTGATTGGTGTCCAATGGTACTACTAAGGTGAATGACAGCAGCAGATCTTATGAAGTAGGGCAAAATGAAGTGTACTGAGTGGGAAGAGTCTCCTAATACTTAGATCTATGGACACACACACACACACACACACACACACACACACACACACACACACACACACACACACACACACACACACACACACACAGGTGATGTGATATTATAAACCCATCCTCAGTACTGTTACACAATGGGGTTCACCTTTTATGCTGCCACATGCAACTGTTTATAACTGATATGCCACTGTCCACAGCAAGACATCCTTGTATGTCATTCAGGGTATCTGTGTGTGTGACTCACTCTGTCTGTGTCTCCCTGTCTCTCTCTCTCTCTCTCTCTCTCTCTCTCTCTCTCTATCATTGTCTGTCTCTCACTTTCCTACATCTATGTATGTGTATGCCTGACATATGTTGTTATATGTTTCCCATATGTGTGTGTGTGTATCTCACGCAGCAGATGCAAATATATCACATATGGGTCACCTACAGCTAGCTGAGGGTAATCCTGTCTGATGTGTGTGTGTGTGTGTGTGTGTGTGTGTTTGTGTGTGTTTGTGCGTGTGTGTGTGGGGGGGGGCAGTTGAGGTGTACATAGCTGTCTGTACGGACAGACATATATACACAATAGTCATATATTCTGATGTAGGTTCCAACATATCCTGTGATTCTCTAAGTGTAGGAGCATGCCCAGTGTGATCTTCTATAGTTAGAGTTGGACTCCATTCCAGAGATAGGTGTACTCCAGTCCAGGGTTTTGTGTGCTACAGCCATACCTCTCAGGTCTCATTTTCTGACATATCTATTGTCTGAAACTGCAATGTGTTGTGTTATTACCTAGTGCCAGACAACCTCAGATCATGACAGAGCTTTACCAGAGAAATACTAGTTGTATGATGCATACACCAATATTATGAGGGCAGCTATGTAAATTCTTGCCCAACAAGGCCATTTGTGATATGTGGCTACAGCCAGTTTAGTAA
This sequence comes from Protopterus annectens, assembly GCF_019279795.1. Lineage (NCBI taxonomy): Eukaryota > Metazoa > Chordata > Ceratodontiformes > Protopteridae > Protopterus > Protopterus annectens. Next base: position 263,056,028 of record NC_056726.1, on the reverse strand, counting down.
TGACTTGGCTGTGTAAACAGTCCAGCAACCGGGTGATATACTGGCCGGGGATCTCCTGCTTGTGTGGTATCTTTCTAATCTAATATGTCATATCCTTGTGTGTGCATACCTCTCACCTGTACATTTTTTGGCAGGTTGTCCAGGTGTTTGGCTAGAGGTTTCAACCTTTCTACACAAACTTGTGTTTTTATGGCGTTAGTTACATATAACTGAAGAGTGATGTTACAAAATAATTACAGACATTATTGTTTCAGACTATATAACCTTCAGACAATTCCTGCTACTGCAAACCCCTCACCCTACCAACTTTCTCAGTATGTAAGGGCAATATTTACAACACATGCTTATCATTGTGCCTTTGTTCCACTTTTATTTTCTGCCCTTGTCCAGACATCTTGCTGTCAGAGGATGGGAGTTATGGTTGTGAGTACAGAGTGCATTCAACTGTGCAGGCATGCTCATTATATAGGTTCATAGGTTCATAGGTAGGTACGAGGCTATCGGCCCTGGGGCCTATACAAGCCCAGCCAAAAAGGTACCCTGGCTTTTGCCACCCAAGAAAATTATTTTCCTGTGCCACTGTCAAGCAGAGCCACAGAAGTGATCCCTGGGGTGAATTTCTTATTTCTCATCCAATCATCAAGATTTTTCTTGAAGAGTGCTAATGAGGAGCTTTGTTTGATATAGATAGGTAGTTTATTCCAGAGTATAGGAAGTCTCTGGGAAAGGACTCTATCCCGCCGGCATGTTCTGTTTATTCTGGTGACAAGGTTTAGTTCCTTAGAGCATGTAGCTCAGAGGGATTGAGACTTCTTTTAGTGGAGCATGTCCAACAGCTCTGGGTTTGACATAGCTTTGTATGTTAGGCAGAGATCACCTCTGAGTAGGCGATATGCGACGGAGTAAAGCTGGAGTTTTTTTGAGACAGTCTGCGTAGGGCATCTGTTTGAGGCTGGAAATCCTCTTTGTGAGGTATTTATGTGGCCTTTCCAGTTGTTGTAGATGTCTTGTGAGGTACATACCAAAAGGGACGTTGTACTCTATAATGGGTCTAATGAGGGATGAGTAGAGGGGAACAATGGCCTCTTTTTTTCTGGATGAGAAACCTTTTGTGATGAGGTGCACCATGTAGAAGGATTTCCTGACTACGGTGGCGATGTGATTATCAAAGGAGAGACTACTGTCCACCTGTGTCCCAAGGTCTCTTATCACACTTTTGGTGTTAAGTATACTACCGCCTATGTTGTAGTTCATGGGTACAGTGTTTTTACCAAAGGGGATGACAATGCACTTTTTGGCATTGAGCTTGAGGCCATGGCTTTGACACCAGACATCTGTCTCAGTGAGGCCCTTTTTTGTAGGATGTCCACATCATTAGGAGTTTCGATTATGGCTCCTAGTTTGCAGTCATCTGCAAACTTTATTAGCCAAAGACCTTCTGTGTTAGCCTGTACCATCAGAGAAGTAGATACCAAACAGGAGAGGACCCAGGACTGAACCCTGTGGTACTTCACTTGTCACTGGTCTGAAGTCGGATTTGGAGTCTGCTACTTTCACAGTGTGGGTTCTGTCAGTGAGCCAGTTGGCAACCCATCTTGTGACATAGGGATTTATACCTAGTTTAGTGATTTTATCTATAATTCCAGAGTGGGGGATGGTGTTGAAAGCCCTGGCAAGATCTAGATAGGCTGTGTGAACCACCTTACCCTTGTCTATGGCTTTGGTGACTGCTTCACAGAAGTCTATTAGGTTTAGGAGACATGATCTGCCTTTTACAAACCCAAACTGGGTGGGGTCCAAACTTTGGAGATTACCAATGTCTTTGTTTATAAGTTCCATGATGATACGTTCCATGGCCTTGCAGACCAGGCTCATCTGGCTAATGGGGTTGTAGTTTCCAGGGTCCGTGAGCTCCCCCCTTGTGGAGTGGGATAACCATCGCTGTGTGCCATTCAGCAGGCACAAAGCCTGAGGTGATGCTATGATTGAACACGGCACTTAGGTGGAGTGCCAGTTCATTCTGTAGTTTATGTAGAACGCAGCCTGAGATGTTCTCTAGTCCCGTGGATGCTGTGTTCTTGGCTTTGGAAAGTGAGGTTTTTACCTGTGCAGCCATGATTACAGGAACTTTGCATTCTTCCGGTATAGAGATGGGCTCTTTAGGGGGTGAGAGGGGGGTAAAGTTAGCACTGAACCTATCTGCCAGGATGTTGGCAATATCAGTTGGGTCTGTATATTTAGTGCCATTGTGCTGTAACTCAGAGCAGGTCTGAGTGTTGCCACTGAGATTCTTGACATAGCTGTAGAATGCTTTGTGGTTGTCTTTAGAATCAGTGGTGATTTTGTTTTCGTAACTAGCTTTGGATGATTTTATCAGGGATCGCAGCTTCTTACTGAGGCTGACCAGGGAGCTCCTCCACTCATGGGATTTTACTCTCTTTTGCAACTGTTTCTTCCTTCTGTTGTACAGTTTGTTTATGGCAGGGGACCTCCAGATTGGCTTCCTTTTTTTTGAGGATAGTGTCTTGGTTCTGTTTGGGATAGCACAATCCATGCACTCATATTAGTGCTTATAAAGTGCCATTGTGTAGGATTCAGTAGTCATAACCGTATTGTCTATCTACATGGGTGTCATGAAGTTCACCACTTCTGTCTTAAGAAGCATGAAGTTGGCTTTGGAGAATTTTTTTACCATGGTTTTCTTAATGGGGGTGGGTGCAGGATGTGGATATCTAGGGTAATTAGCTTATGGTCAGATCGGACCAATGAGGCATTGACTTCAGGTGTGGAACACCGGTCACTCATGTTTGTAATGACTAGATCTAGGATACTGTTGCCCCTGGTGGGGGTGTGGATAAGTTGATCCAGGGCATTGTAGTTTATGAATTTCAGAAAGCGTTGAGCAAAGGAGTTAGTACATGATTAGTTTTCCCAATTAATGGTGGGGTAGTTGAAATCGCCCATTATTAGGGTGTTTGGTTGAACCCTAATATTTTCCAGTACATCAAGAAAAGAGGAGTGGGGATCCTGGGTGATTTGTAGCAAGCTACAATTTGGATTGCAGTTTTGCCCAGAATTAGTTGCACTTGTATAACCTTGGCTGCATTATGCTGAGCAACTAGCCTGGAGGTGTGGATATCCTTAATGAATATGGACACACCTCTGCCTTTGGTGTTCTGGTCCAGGTTACATGGCCGAAAAGTGTGGCATGAGTTATAGCCTGGTAGTGCAGGGGTGATCTCTGGTGCCTTGAACCAGGTCTCAATCACTGAAATAAACAGCCTCTGCAATTCTTGAACCCAGGACCCTGCACACCATACACAAAGTGATTTACCCATAAGCCATTACAGACATGTACAAACAAACATAAGAAAAAGGATTATTGAGAATGACCACTGGCAACAGTACCAAAAAGCACTTATATTCACAAAAGCCTTGGCTCCTCTACTACACATCCATTAAGATGTCAATAATATGTTTAGTACATTTCACATAGCAATGTGACTTCCAGGTTTGTCAGTGACAGAGCATTGGGTGTCACTGTCATGCATAACAGTTGGCATGGCAGTTATCTGCACATGGCCCTTTCAAAGGCAGCACTGTACCTATGGCACTACAAGATGACTGCCAGGAGAATGTGCTGGCCAGATCCAGACAGTATTAACCACACATACACATATGTCATTGACCCCTGCATATTGTGGGCAGGCAACATATTTTCATGTGCACTGGTACAGCCCTGTCAATGTGTGCTATGCTGCTATTTCCCTGCAAACATACATGTTACTGCATTTGTGTGGGTATATGGGGGACACACCTGTTAACTGTACACATTTGCACAGACTGTAAAGAGTCCTGCTTTTTCCGTTTTTTTTTTTTGTTTGTTTGTTTGTTTTAGACTGGGTACGCACTGTGCAGACCCATTTAGCTAATGTAAACAGAAAGAAGTGGCCCTCCCCTGGGTGTGAATACACTCCTCAGTTCATAGAATAAGACAATACAGCTTCAGACACACCCCTTTGCTTAGACCTGTGCCTTAGGGCTCCATTGTGCTTACAACATGCCTTATACATACCCTTTTCATGTCTGTTGCTCCTCCTAGTTACACTATCATGCTATAGCACCTACATGGTTAGGTGCAGTTTGGGACTTAGAAGATTTCTGTGATTCAGTAAAGTTCCCCTCATTTGCATACCCCACTGCCTTAGTCCATAGTTACTGCACATACACTGTTCCCTGGTATTGTTTTCATTCTGCATGCCATAGACTGTAATGAAAAAATGCAGATTTCCATTAAAATTGAGTTTTCCCCTTTTTTTTTTAATTTTTCACCCGATCCCATTTGTGCGCAGCTGCCCTATCCTTAAACAGCTGAGATCGGGCCAAAAAAAAAAAACTTTGAATTTTGTAAAAACAGAAAGGTTTTCCATGCCAGTGGCCATATAGCTGGCCATTGGCATGGCTAACCACTGTAATACATGCTTTTTTGAGAGTTGTCATGCCTCCATTTTGTTATTTGTAGAAATGTATTTGGTTAGTAACCGAATACATTTCTGCAAATAACACTGTTCCTGCACAGATACCTGGCTGCTTGGTGAATCGCTAATTCAGCTCATTTCCATGGTTTTCACCAGCAAATGAGATGATTAGCATTCTGCAGCCATATCCATGCAGGAGCAGTGTAGGTATGCTTGTGCACGTCAGATCAGCTGTTTGCTGGATCCCTCGGTGGCCATATTCCATGCAGGAATGGTAACACTGTTCCTGCATGGAAAAACGGCTTAATGAATCCCAGGGACTGTCTTTTCTGGTATTTACAGTAACTATGGTTATGGGCTCTAGTTTACTTTATCAAATGACAGAAACAGACCTCATATCATTGAGACAGCATTATCGAATACCAAAATATCAACATAGGGAAGTCCATGACAATCCTGTTATTTTTTTGATTATGGTATAGCAGAGATTAGGGAAATACCCCTTTCCCCTCTGTGGTGCAATCACAGAGTTGAAATACATAGAGGTAGCAAGAGGTGTGGGGCTGCAGAGGGGCTTGCTCTCCATGAAGAAGTTATTATTTTACGTTTTTTTTTTTTCCAGTCAGTATTTCAGAACTCAATATTGCTGTCTTGATGATGTGTGGTTCATTGTTTTGGGCATTCAGTAATCTAAACTACACCCAGCTATGGTGTTCTTTTAAGAGATAATGTAAAACTAGCTTTAATACACACACATACACACACACACACACACACACACACACACACACACACACACACACGTACACATACATACATGTGTGTTGTGTGTGTGTATATGTATATATGGATTCACTTCATGATCTCGAAAGACTGAAATCTCGAATTTCAGTTTTTCAAGACCATGAAATCGAATCCACACAACACCGAAAGCCCAAAACCGCGAAGCCCAAGACCGCAAAATTTAAAACACCAAAAACACAGCAAACACCAGACCACACATATACCACAACACACACACACACTGCAAAATAAACAAACAAAACAACACACATCCACAAACCTACATTACAAATAAGCAGGGGGGCAAGCCCCCCTGCACCCAAGCTCCACCCCCCCACTTATATATACTAACTTTGAGATTGCACAAACAGAAAACAAAGGTAAAGTCACACATACACATACACACACACACACACACACACACACACACACACACACACACACACACACACACACACACACACACACACACATCACTCATATCAGCACACTCACATACACTCAAACTCCCACCCAAAACCCTTACAAAGCACTCACTTACCTGACATTACACCTAAATCCACACACAGCACCGCACACCATCCACATACAACCCAGGACATTATGTAGCATAAAGCCATAACCGCGAATTCAAGATATTTGAATTCACGATTATGTACTTTTGCTATTTCAAAACTTCGCCTTTATAGTCTCGAGATACTGAAATTCGACATTTCAGTATTTCAAGATTATAAAGTGTTTCCGTATATATTATATATATATATATATATATATATATATATATATATATATATATATAAAACATGTTTTATTATTTTGATTTGCAAAAAAGAAAAAAAAAAACACAGGAAATGGCCTCATCTCTTTGGCCTGAGACGTGTCAGGAAGGGTTGTGTAATAAGCACACTTAAATGACAGATTCAGCAAAGCTAAAATATGCAGCACACTATACCCTAGGGTTGTCCTCAAAATACCAACAGTTCAGAATTCAGACAGTGGGAACTGCAGTATGAGAATACCTGCAGTTCATTTCACTGAAAGCTCAGACTACAGATGCAAGTAAGTGTGTTTGTGTGAGTGTTGATAGATTAGGATTTGAGTAAGGGTTAAGAAAATCATTGCATAAGGCTTGTGCATGTTTTTTGGTTCATGTTTCAGTGACTAAGCTTGTCTTATAATCCTACAGACAGGGCTTTTCTAAGGTAAGGATCAGGGTTAAGGTTAGGGGCTGGATAAGGGCATGGTTAGAGTTAGCACACATCATAATGCATGCTAACCCTAGGGCTACCAGTACCCCTGCCCCAGCCTCTAATGGTATCCCTACACCTTCCCTTAGAGACTCTCTTTCTGTAATACTACTACTGTTCAGACAAGCAATGTCCTAAGGAATTGCTATAGTTTTGTTTTATTTTTGTTTGTTTTAGTTTTGTTTAGCTCAGTTTTGGTTTAGTTGTTTTTGCAATTTATTCACTGTGGGGGTTGGGTGTTTTTGTTTCTATTTTGAGTTTTTTATTTTGATGTGTTGATATTATGAACTGTCAGTATTTTGAGCCTCTGCATTTTTAATCATCAGTATTTTGTCATTTATTCACCCTAAGGCTGTCAATTTACTGCAGGAATTTCAAAATACTCTGAATGATGTTCGACTTGCACAGTCGCAGCTCATATCTGTTGTAGTCAGTTGACATTGCGATTCTAGTGACATCAGCATGTACGATGTCAGTAATGCTGCAAAGCTACCAATCTGAAATAACATCAAGATTTAAAGGGGAGACTCAGAATTTCTCTGCATCCCATTACTTTGAAACAAAAATTTACGATCTTTTGAAAAATATCAGATAGTTGTGAGGTGTGAATTTAGACCTATTGGAGGAAAAGAACCCTTAAAGGGAGGTTCTGTGTACTGTAAGGGTAACCAACCAAAAGTCCATTGCAATACACCCACATAAAATCTGGCTGTAAAAAACACATAAGCTGAAGTTGCCATGAAGTCTGTGGTTTTGAGGAAGAGAAAAGTTGGAACTCTTTTTGCTTGGAGAACTTGAGTTGTTGCATTCTCTATCAATGGGATCCTGTCACAGGGTATACATGCTCAGCCTCACACGACCTAAAACCAGTTTCTTAGCATTATACTCTAGAATGTTGGGGATGATACTTAGATCCACTAGGGCTGCAAAGGAGAGAGTATTCACCATGTGAGCATTCAATATCATTGCCTACTTCCTTGAGGTCCTGGGAACCATTGACTGGACAGAAGTCAGAGACATTGCCATCAAGGAGCCACCATGTCCAAAGAGACTCTATTACATCAGCTGGAAAGGCTTCCTCTCTTTTAACTGCCATATGGCCAGTAATGCTCAGGGCTATATTTACAATGTGTTCATGCACCAGCAAGGCAGTTCTCATGATTCTCACATCTGACCTATGTCTGATCTATACCAAAAGTTCATGTGACATGATTTGCTACTGGGTCGTCTCTATTTGATAGGTTCAAACACGCAGGTATGATTCACGCTCGGAGCAGACCATATATAATATATTATTTGTTGTGTGCTGCAAGTGATGACAGATGACTCACAACCACAACATTTAGATCATGCAGAAAATGGCCTATAATGCAGCACATGCCAAAACTCAGAATTTAGTGTAATTGATGTTTGGCCTATTCAACGCTTCCTTTTCTCACATACAGTGGGAGGGGCACTGTAATACAGTCCTGAAATCAGCAGCAACATGTATATCCCTGGTTTGCAAGAAGTACCTATTTTAAGGTCTGCTTTACCTCTATATAAGGAATGTCTTAAGAAACTTAGTGCAGATTTGCTGCACTTTGAAAAGGAGTTAAAGGAACGTAAGGTCCATAAATTTAATAGGGATTCTAAAGATTACAGTCAGGGTCGTCTCTTTGAACAAAAGAAAAGTGTTAAATTCTCCAGGAACAATGAATTTACCCCAAGATACAAAAGGAAAAGGAAATCAATTCTTAAAAAGCCCAATAGTGATGCCTCGGGGTATGATTTTTCATTCCATACTGATACGGAAATGGATATCTCTCAAACATCACCAGCACACAAGTGATGCTTTTCCAAGGATGGTCCAAAGGGTCTGGATAAAATCCCTTTAGGGGAAGTAGAAAATGGGGGGGGGGACACAAACATAAATGTGGGGCCAAATTCCAGCTTATCACTGGAAACGATGTTACAACTTTTGGAACCCAAACAAGTACAAACAATGTCATAAATATCTCTTCTGTCATTTTATCTGCTGCTGAATATGGTTTACTGAATAAAGGTTTAAATTTCATACCCAGCTTTTTGGTCTCTGAAAGTGATTTTGTACAAGATCTGATGTTGTTTTTTAGGTTACTTAATCTTAAGTTATTTTTTAGGTATTCGGAAAAAATCAACGGGTCTCAAGAGACTGGTTTTAAATTCCATCCTTCTTCCTTTATGCCACCAATGAATAAATATGTTGAAATCTTTCAAAAATATATATTAAAAGAGCTGCATTTCGATTTGTGTTATACTGAGGGTGTGCTCTCCAATAATTTAAATCAGCAGGAAAGGGAGGCACTAAGGACACTTAAAAATGGGAAGGATTTGGTCATCATACAGGCCACTAAAGGGAGATTGATAGTAGTCATGGATTGGACTATGTATGAGGCAGAAGCCAATAGGCAACTTAGTGATGGGAGATTTTATATGATTATGCCCATTGATCCTACACCACAGTTTAAACAACAAATTGATGAATTTCTTGATGAGGGTATCATTGATGAGAAAACATGTTTCCATCTTAAGGTTAAGGAACTGGTTTCACAATTTCTTTATTTGTTGCCTAAAGTACATAAGAATTTTCACAACCCACCGGGGCGACCAATTGTCTCAGGTAGGGGTTCACTAACGGAACCAACTTCTGTGTATCTAAGTATTTGAAACCTTTATTGCAAGCTGTTAGGGCTAGAATTAAAGATACTACAGAATTTGTAAATATTATTGCTGATTTACAATTGGAAGATGGGTGGTTGCTTTGTACTTTAGATGTTACATCACTCTATAGTAGAATTCCTCACTGGGCAGGGCTAATGGCATTGGACATTTGGCTTACTGAGCTGGGGTTATATAGCCCTGGCTTTAATACCTTCCTTATCTCTTTAACTGAGCATGTGTTAATGAAAAATGTCTTTTTCTTCAATGGTAGGTGTTATTTACAGATGAGGGGTACTGCAATGGGGGCTGCTTTTGCCCCCATTTATGCAGATCTTTTCATGGGTTAACATTTTATGATCTATGACAGGAGTCATAATATTTTCATTGAGGAAATTGACATTGGGAGAAAGTTCCTGGATGACTGCTGGATGGTTTGGAAATCTGATGCTGCATACTTGGAAGAGTTTATGCAATATCTGAATGAAAATAAATGGGATATTCACTTCACGCTTAGTTTTGATAGGAAATGTATTTCTTTTTTGGATGTGATGATTAACAAACAAGAAGATGGTACCATTATTCTCACGGTGTATAAGAAGCTGTTTCATTCCAATTCTCTTTTACATGCATCCAGCTGTTATCCAGGACATTTTGTTAAGAACATTCCTAAATCCCAATATATGAGGATTAGATGCATTTGCTCCAGAGAAATGGATTTTGCACAATTTAATGACAATTTATCCAAGAGGTTTACTGAACAGGGTTATTCTGTCAGAAATTTAATGTAAACCAGTGATACAGTTGGTAAGATGCCCAGAGAGGAATTGCTTACTTATCAGAGCCAAATGTCTAATAGTGGATCTAAAATTACAAAAATTTGGTAGGAATACCAGTTAACCAATTTAATTCAGTAGGAATACCAAACAGTTAACCAATTTAATTCAACGACATTGGGACATTTTGTTATCAGATGAATATTTGTGTGAAATACTGGACAATAGGTGTGCCTTTTCTTTTGGTAGGGGGGGGGTCACTTTAGGTGGACACCTTAGTTTTTATAAAAAAAAACATCCACTTTCTAATATGAAAATTCAACAGACTTTGGATGGTACTAGACTATTTGGATGTTTTCCTTGTGAACATTGTAGTTTTTGCAGATATGTGCTTAAAACAAAGGAGTTTACAACTAAGAACACTAAACGCATTTTTGATATTCAGATGTTTTCCAATTGAAGTAGTAGTTGGGTAGTGTACTTGGCTGTGTGCCACTGTTCCGCATTTTATATTGGTCAAACATCTAGTTCCTTAAAACTGTGTATCTCTGAACATCTGAGTAATATAAGGAATAAGGTTATTGCCAATGCACTATACAAGCATACTCTTGCTCATAATATGGCCAACTTTCCTTTTACTATTATTGACAAGGTTGGTGGCCAAAGATTTATCAAAACCAAATGGCATCACATTTTAAATAAAAAGGAAAAAGCATGGATTATTAGACTGGGTGGGTTATTCCCACCTGGCTTGAATGAACATCTATAAAGATTCATGATTATGGTTTAGTATGGTGTGCATAATATTTATTATTTGTGTTATTTTTTGAATTATTGTTTCTATTAATATTTATGCATGTTCGTTTTTTATAGGAGATTGTATTAGAAAGGCTAGTTAACCATTGGGATTTTTTTATTGGTTACATGGGTGCATGTATTATATAAAAGGGAGTGGTATTCGTTGTTGCATTACATTGATAAAGGCTTTTTTGGCTGAAACCGGTCTATATTAAAACTTAATAAAGTCTTTGGATTCTCCGTGTGGTGCTGGCTGTTTTTGGATTTCTGCTTTACCTCTACTCGTGATGTACCTCTTTTTGAAGGTATGTCTCTTTTTTCAGACTTGATTTAGCCCTTCATATAATTTTCTAAATCTCTTCCCCTCATCACAAGTGATTTTTTGAAGCTGTCTAGTGCCCAAAAAAATACACTAAATGACCAACTTACTAGTGGTGCCAATAATGGCTTAAAGACAAAGGACACACATCTTACAACTCCCATTTTCAGAAGCAAAAAATAAATGACTCTGTGTAGTAGAATTTTGCAAGATCATCAAAGTCTACGTATTGTATACTCTGATAATGTGCTTATATTTTTCCATCATTTTTGTCACTGTCTGTTTTTAAAGGTGTTTCTGAGTAGTATCCCACATTCATACTGGAAATGGGAATTGTTAAGTGCTATTTGGTATTTAAATGTTATGCTAATTAGATGGACCGATTTTTTTAGCTAGAAGCGCCTACCTTTTAAGGACCCTTGCTTCTATTTTCAATGTGTGCAGGTTGATAGGTATGCTTCCACATCTATCAATCAGGATTGGTTGCATAGCTAGGGCAAGATAAAGGGAACAACTGCCCCATGTGCAAAGAGTTGGAGGTAACATCAGACATCTGATCCATCATCCTAATTCCCAATCACTCTTTAGTGCAATACCAGCTTTTAAAAAATTGTGTTGCATTTATAGACAAACTTGCGTGATATATGTTGCTGGGTGAGGTCTAAACTGCAGCAATATTTGCTACATGGTAGCAAACAGTTTGCTACAATTTAAAAGAAAAGAAATCTTTTTCTTTTTTGTTTAATTGAAACTTGAGTGCTATAGTACTCAGTGTGAAGTACAAACTGCAGCAACTGCTTGCTTCATTTGTAGCAAGCAGTTTGCTACAGTTTTAAAGAAATAAAGATGCTTTTCTTTCTTTTTTGTTTTGCCTGAAGCAGGGTACAGAAATTATTAGCTGGGTCATGGGTGGTCATGGTACATCATGTATCTGGCCACCCGGTTCTGTCCCATTAGAAAGATCAAAGTTTTTTCTTTCTTTCTGCTATTTTTTAAATGGTATGTGTGTTGGGGGGCAAAGATTGGGTACTGTCTGCATTACTATAAAATGGAGAAGTGTCACAAGAATGGTTGAAGTCGGCACTATGAAAGTTGTCTGCAGCACATGAGATAGGGTAGGTCATGGGGGTGATCACTGCAGCCATATCCTACTGTGGAAAGTCAGGGGTTATTTTATCCTGTGGTTGGTTCAAGCTGGACTGACAATTCTTTGTATGGTCCACTGTGCCGGCATGATGAGGCAAGGATTAATGTGTTATATGGCAGGAAAGGCATAAAACTACATGATTGCAAGTATTGATTGTGATAATGTTCATTGTGTGCTGACTCTGATGTGAGGAAGTACTCATTGACCAAGACCTAAAGTGGAAGCTTGTGGGCCCACAGGTCAGAAGGAAAGAGTAGCATTATAAATCTATATGTGTGCAGCCTAACGAGGCATTACAGCTGTTAAAACTGAAAAGGGGCAGCAGACAAAGTTTATATTATGCCAGTGACTGGGCATTGCAGGCTGTATGGCCTGAGGTGACAGTTTGTCTATTTCTTCAATGGTCTCAGCACACTGACCTCCCCATATTCTGGCTCTCTGGAGTCACATCCGAGGGCAATTGCAATGAGCCTCATGAAGGCACCAAAACTTTCTACCAGTGACTTCAGAAGCATTACATTTTCCCTGTCTCTTTACTCCATGTCATTGTGCATTTCATGCAGATCATCATCATCATCATCATCCTCTGTACTGTCTCTGTACTGCCCACAGGTGTTGAGTCATGCTGATGCCTAATTCTCTTTTGCATCTCTCACCTATGAAGGATCTGCACACCTCACAAGAAATACACATTCCAGAGGCTATATGTGTGCTGGAGATACAGATGAAGGCTGCAAAGAATTCACTGGTAGATGTTGTCTATCATGCCCTGTACATAGCCTTTATCTCTACAGGACCCTCTGTTATGACTGATGTAGGTGACACCACCCCCCCTTTAGTGTTGCACTGTCAGGCCTGCTGACATCAGCCCTGTCTTGTGTTACTGTTTTGGGCCCTCCAACAGAGAAACATAGGAAGCCCCAGGAAACCACATAGTATGCCTCTGTTACCCCTTTAGCAAGTGTAGTACTACACATTAAGCTGTGGCTACAGCATAACTATTATATATGTACCTTGTCATGCAGGTTTGTGCATTTGCCTGGAAAGACAGATATGCATGTGAGGCTTGGTAAGTCGTTCACTTTAAATGTAGTGGAATGTGCTACATTGCACTGGAGTGGGCATTACCAACCTGATGCATTCACATCTGACACAGAGATGGTTGTTGTGAGCCCATCTTCCACATTCACGCCACTCATAGTTATGTGGGGCTACTATCACAAGCCAGCAATGGCATGAAAAAAAACTCAGCCTCAGTAAATTTTTTTTTAGTGATTTTGGTCCACCCTATGGTAAGATCTGGGTGGAAAAATGCATTTTCCTCTGCAGAGAATATTATATCAGTGACCCTTCACTGATCCTGCTGCAGACACCTATTTTGTCCAGTAACAACATTCACATTCTTCACAGTCCATGCCAAATCTGATCCTGATACTGCTTGTCTATGGAAACTTTCACAAAAGACACGTCTAATGTGTGTATAGAATCTCTGCAGTAGCATTTCTTTTTTTAGGCTGCAATCTTTTCTGCAATTATCTCCCTCTGAAGATTACTCCAATATATGTCCAGCAGTGAGCAGAACATGGCAAATGGTGTGTGTGTGTGTGTGTGTGTGTGTGTGTGTGTGTGTGTGTGTGTGTGCGTGTGTGCGTGCGTGCGTGCGTGCGTGTGTGTGTGTGTGTGTGTGTGTGTGTGTGTGTGTGTGTGGTATGCTGTGATATCACCATAATTATGGCCCCCTCCCCCATTCCTTTATGCACCTATTTCTGAGCTGTAAATAGTTTGTGCTGCATCAATCCCCCCATTTCTGCATTGCAACAATGACCAAAGTCTTGTCTACCTTTGTATCAACCATATTTAGTGTTGTACATTGGTTTCCATCATTACCTAATGTAGATATATCCCACAGTGTACCCCTGGAATCCCAAGCTCCCTACACATGTCCTTCACTCATCTAGTACAGCAGGGGGATGATGCAATACCATGTCAGTGTCCTGGTTTCACATTTACATGTACATCACAAGGTGTGCCTCAGTGTAACTAGAATCCACCAAAGGGCTTGTTGTTCTTGCTGATGTACATTACCAAGTAGAACTCCTTCACAAAGTCAGTCACCCCTTCCATAGCTCTGTAAAGCTGCAAGTCTAAATAATATTTACTGAAATGACTCCATTCTAAAGTGTTTGATATTGAACAGGGTTGTGCTGCTGTTGCACCATAGTGCCTGTACTACATTAATCAGTACAGTAATCAATAAGCATGGTCATCCATGTACTCAGGGCTGTCATTTTGCTGTTCCTGCAGATCTGAATGAGTGAACATGTTTACCCCAAATGCTGTGGAATGCAAAGCTCAAACGGGATCTGCCGGTAAGAGCAAGGTTTCCTTGTTCTTCTTGCACAAGGACTTTTTGGAGCAAAAAGAACTCCCAGAAGGAATCTATAAGAGACAGGGGATAGGAATAAGGCTTCTTGCTTGTTTTGGTAACTAAATTTTTAGGCCAATGATCGTTTTCATCTGGGGCCTTTCCAGCTGCATTGGTGCATACCAAAAGCATCATTGTACTTAATAATTGGTCTACTTAGGACAGAGAAGAGACAGACAATCAGTTGTGCTAGATCAAAGGATTTTCTAACTACTATTGCAACATGGTGGTTAAGAGTGAGTGAACTGTTGATGCAGATGGTGAGATAGCTAACTACTGTGTCCATCTAGAATGATTTAACAGTTATCCTGTAAGTTGTATACTGAGGGGTGCTAAGCAATGGTGACAGTGAAGTTCTTTTCTGAATTTAGTTTGAGACCTTTCTCTGCACACCATCCCTTTGTAAGGACTGATTCTTGCGGAAGCACTTCTATATCAATAGGGAAAAAGGCAAGGCCATCCAGCTTGCTGTCATCAGGAAATTTGGTTAGCCATAAGTCAGGAGTTGTGGTATGGAGGTCAGAAAAGGGTATACCTAAAGAAGCAGATCTAGTGCCAAGATTTGTGGTACTCTATGTTTTGCTTTTTGTTTCCTTACTTTTTAAAGTGGCATCTGCCACCTTATTTGTATGAGCTCTGTCCTTCAGACAGATTGAAATCCATCTTACCATGTAAGGGTCTAGTTTTAGTTCTTTTAGCATGTTTCCAGTACTAGCATGTGGTATAGTGAACAAGGCCTTGGCCAGATCTAGCCATGCTATATAGACTGATTCACTTAACAGTCTCTGTAGCCTCTGAAACCTTCTCAATGAGGTTTACCAAATAGAGTGGAGACATCTGGAGCTGGGGATAGTGTTGGCTGGTGGACCTCATCAGCTGCATACTTTCTTCTGGCTACAACATGATTGCCCTGGTTCTACACTGGCTAGACTGTTTTGGCAGCTGATCTCTGTGGTACTGGAAACCTTTGATGGCCAGTATATGCTTTCATATTGTGGTGACAGCATAGTTTCATATAGCTCCCTTTTAGTTCTTGATACTCTTGTCTATGATAATGACACTGTGTTTATTCACAGGCTGCAAACAGGTCCATGTGTCCACCCTTATGCACCACAGATTGTGGCTATCCACTGATGGGCTTATCCTGCCTTACCTATATTTCATACTGTAGCAGTTAGTACATTTGCCTACTTCTGGACTGTAACAGTACAGCAATACCTCCTTGCTATTTTGACACAGGTCCCTGCTGACTGCTGCTGTAGCCTGGCACACATAAGCTACATTACCTTCAAACAATATCCACTGGATAGGGGAGGGCAGTGGCTCTAAGTGGGAACAGTCAAGTGTACAATAAATGTTCATGCCACACCTTCCTTTCACTGCCTAATGCTTAACTACAGGGGATCATGGAAAGTGACAACACAGCCTTGTAACAGCCATACTTGTCTACAGGTGGTGGCTATGCTTATTTAGAAAAGTCACTGAAACATAGCTGCTGGGGGAAGGTAGGGGCATCTATTTTGAACAGCCTGGCAGGAACCTACTTACTAATGAGCTAATGAGCTGCTCATTTCAGGAGTTATGTGCATGACTGGTGCAGGATGAGTCCTAGTTTATTACATTCCTGACCTGATCTCACATTTTTAGGAATGCTGCCATCCATTCATATGCACCATCTCTCACTATTATCATCATATGTCTTTAATTTGCACACTTGTAAAAATTAGTCTTTAATTTACAATCTACCAAAGTACCTGAGATATTGCTATTTTTTCTTCATCTGTTAAAGGGTTACTGTGTTGACTTGTAAGACTAAGTCCATATTTTGTATTGGATGCAAATATTTTTGGTCCAGAAATGCATTATGCTGTTCACCATTTCTTATTTCTCAAGAACTGATATTTCTGAATTATTTACTTTTTATAAGAATGTACTGATATGCCATTAAAAATATCCATTCAATGGCTGTAACTCAGGCATGCTTTGCTTTAGCTATCTCAGGATGCTTCCATCTTCATCAGTTTTGTTATTTGTAGCATTTTAACTATGATTTTCTGGTAGAATATTCCAGTTAAGGTTCTTAACTGGCTTAAGGAGCTGAATGTCCATCACATCACACAGGATTGTGTTCTTGGGATGTCAACTAAATACCTCAGTTCAAAGGGTTTTTCTACCACAAGAAAAATAGATTATCTAGATCTATTTCTAGGGTTTTCTAGTCAGAATTCTGTCACTGTGAGGGAATACCTTAGGATTCGGGGTCTCATGGCATCCATTATTCTCATGATACCCCTGGCAGGACTCTACATGAGAAAGGTATAGTGGAATCTAAAGTCTCCTTGGTTCCAACATCAACAACCTTTATGCTTTAAAATCTTAGTGCTGTGGTTTGTCAGAAGATAAGTTTTTTGGTGGAGATAATAGATATCCTTAAATCCAGGAATCCTCTTCTCGCTCCTTGATCCAAAGCAGTCATCATTACAGATACTTTGAACTTTGCTTGGGGAGCAGTTTCATGAGGGATTAAAGTGAAGGTGGTGTGGGACACTAAGGACAGATGCAATCTCAAATATATGTTTGCCCTGACCAAGGTACTCAACTCCCTGAACCATCTTTGGTCCCCAAGACCTTTTCAAATGCTTACAGACAATACTACAGCTAAATGGTTCCACTACTGATACCGGAATACCAAAAAGAAAAGAAAGAAACAGATGTGTCACAATGGTGACAAATAACTTCTGAAACATGCAACGGCGAAAACATTTTTTTGCAGGGGGAAACACCCTTGCACTAATCAATGATGGAGGACCCCCCCCCCCATAGCCCATGTACTTATATATACCACTTGAAGAGGGGAGAAATCTCACAAGGCAAAGGAATTATTACCTGTGCACACTTTAAAATCAGATCAGCAGTCATTTCCTATAGAAACAGTGGCAAGTATTATGTTTCTTAGCATCTTCTGTCTTAAGTAACTGACACTTGAAGAAAAGAAATTCAGTGACACATAAAGAAGCTCTTTTGCATGCATATTGATTTCTGAAACATAAAAAACATTTTACCTTGTGTTTTGCTTAATATGTACCATACAGGATTATGATAGAGTCTCTGATCATAGATGTATATCCATACATAGCAAATTTGCTTTATCAAAAGGCAACTGATTAGACATAGCTTGTTGATCAGGCTATCGAAAATAAAACAAACAAACAAAGAAAACATTGCTTTGCCTTTCTGCATCTCTTACACCCCCTGCTAATTATATTTACCACCTTCAAGACTCCAATACAGTGGGGAAATCACAAATCCCCAGAACCATTGTATCATGATCTCGCACAGAAAAAAAATAGCATGTTTGATCAGTTGATTTTTGATCAGGTGCTCTGGCTTTTTCTCTATTCATTACATGCAGCATTTACCCAATTGATCAGGTGCTCTGGCTTTTTCTCTATTCATTACATGCAGCATTTACCCAATTGCCAGTAAAACCTGATCATAACCATCTTATAATGTTTTCAAGACATGAGTGTCAAGAAAATCACCTCAAGAGCAGAGTGAAGTGAAGACAGATAAATCTTGACATCCATTTTGAAAATACATAATAAGAGTTACAATCAGTGTCTCCTGATCAAAAATATTTGCATACATGGAGCTTTTTCTGCTGCATGTGCTACCAAATGTAAAAAAAAAAAAAAAATCAAAGACAAAGTACATTACAGCTTTAAAAGCCATAAACACTTAGTAATGCCATACAGACTGCAGGAAGAGAAAAAAGTGCCCATCTGAGGAACTATTGAGTGTAAAAGCTGTTAGACACATTTCTCTGTTCCATTCTTA
Source organism: Protopterus annectens (assembly GCF_019279795.1). Lineage (NCBI taxonomy): Eukaryota > Metazoa > Chordata > Ceratodontiformes > Protopteridae > Protopterus > Protopterus annectens. The sequence continues at coordinate 263,037,539 of NC_056726.1, read as the reverse complement.
TTTAAAAGAGTGCAGAATAAAGACTCTAACAGCTTTTAAAGTGCTTTTACCATCTATTGCTGTGCTGTGGTGGCCACTGTTATCCCCTAACTTATGCAGTTATAGATTTGTAACAATAGGTTGATGGACTAGATTTATTTGTTTATTCATTTATTTGACATTTGTTTACTGGTAAAGTCTTTTTTTTTCAAAACAGGTTTATTGTTTTAACATATAAGAGAAATATCATAACAATTTTATACAAGTAATTAAAAATAGGTATTATTATAATATTCAACAAAACAACTAAAGTATTTACAAAGACATCCACTACAATCAGATCAATTAATTAAACTAAAATACCATGCTATTGAAATTAAAATTTTTTTAACAAATTTTGTAAATTATCCCATACAATAAAATAAGATGTTTTTCTATTTGTTCTAGTCCTAATTGTGTTTATTTCCATATGGCACACTATATTCATAACATTTTTAAATTCATTGAACGAAGGAGGTGTATCTGAAATCCAATTTCTAGTTATTATTTTCCTAGCCACTGCTAGAATAGACCATAACAAGGGAAGCTTAACCTTTTTAACACTTTGAGGTACAGGTGTGTTGAATAATATAAGAGATTTAGAAATAATGAAATTATCTGTAAAAAGAGCCTGCAAAATTTCATTAATTGACTTCTAGTATTCTTTCAATTTTATACAGTCATAAAACATATGAGCCCAGTCAGCATTAATTTCTACATTACATCTCTTACATAGATTATTTTTATTATTTATTTTATTCATCATCAAAGGTGTATAAAAAGATCTATGTAAAAATTTCCATGTATAAAGTCTCCAGACAATGGAAGACGTAGTTCTATAAGCAGATTCCAATATATATTGTTTATCTTGTTGATTTGGTGGGTCCCCATTAATAGAAGTGAAATAATTCCAGTATGAATCTACACTGTAAAAGTTTCTTGTCTGATAACTTTATGTATGTATGAAAGTTTACCTTTATCAGAAACTTTATGTTGTAAATTTAATATCAAGTAATCAATCAGTGTTGGAATAGATTCTTTAACAGTTATAGACATTAAATCTAATTTATTAATGAGATGTTGTCTAAAGGTCTGAACCTCTAACCAGCAAGTTTCTCTTAGATCAAATTCTTGTTTTAAGAAATCTAGATTTTTAACTTTATTATCAGATATCAACTGATACCAGTACTTTAGATCATTATCTATAGCTAAATGAGTTCCTTCAGAAGTAGATGACAAAAGCATACCCTGAGTATACATTATAGGAAATACAATAAAATTCCATTCCCTATACTTAGGGTGCATGAATATAAAGTTACGATAACTAATAATAATATTTAATGGGTAACAAACCATATGTTTAGGTGTAATAGGTGAAGTACAAAATTCCTTTAGTAACCATAACATGGAGTTATTTACAATCATATTTTTATGTGTTAAGGAGATTTTCATGGAGTGTATACTAATTAGCTCCCAATAATCTTTCCATTTTGTGACATATGACTGATCTATTAATAAAGTAATAACTTTTACAATAGAAGAGATAGTATTTAAATTAAAGTCTGGAAAAGAAATACCTGCTTGAGACCAGCTATTAGTATGTTTCTTTAATGCAATCCTAGGTCTATTAGGTGCCCATAAGAAATTTAACATTAGTGTGTTCAGTTTCTTGATAATTATTTTGTAGGTGGAAGTATTATTGATTGTATTAAGTATAAAATCTTGGGGAATATTATCATTTTAATAATTGTAAGTCTCTCCTCCATAGTAAAAACATATTATTCCAGGTATTAAAAAGATTTTGTATATTAAGAAAACAGGTATTATAATTATTATATATAATAGATTTAATATCTTTAGATAGTATTATACCTAAATAAGTTAACTGACCTGAATTGGGTACATATTTAGTAAAATCACTAATGAGAATATTTTTTCGTGTATATATAGGTAGTATTTTAGTTTTTTCTTCATTGAATATTAAACCAGAAATACTTTTAAAATTCATCATGTTATCAAATAGAGACTGTATAGAAGAATTAGATCCTGCTGATGTAATTAGAACATCATCTGCAAAAGTTGAATTTTGGATGTTGTATTTTCATCTATTTCAAAACCCTCTATGTCAGTACTGTTTCTGATCAAATTAGCCCAAGGCTCCATTACTAAAGTGAATAATAGTGGAGAAAGTGGGCATCCTTGTTTTGTACCTTTAAGAATGGGTATTTTTTGTGAAACATATGTTCCTACCTTAATATAAGCCAACGTTCCTTTGTATAAATGTTCAATTAGATTTACAAATGTATCTGAGAAGTTTGTGCACTTCATTAAGGTAAACAGATAGTCCCAACTTACTGAATCAAACGCTGAACTTATATCAAGACTAATAAGTGTTAAATCTTTCTTTTTCCTATTTGCAAAATCTATTAATGTTAAAATTCTTCTTATATTATCAAAAGAATTTCTATTTACAATGAAGCCTGTCTGATCTATATCTATAATGCCGGGAATGATTGTCTTCAATCTATCAGCAAAGATATTCATAAACATTTTATAATCAACATTAAGTAATGAGATGGGCCGATATGAAGAACATCTAGTTGGATCTTTATTAGGTTTTAAAATTGGCGAAATAAATGTATATTGCCAAGATGGGGGGGGTTATTAACTCAGTTTGGGCCAAAATAAAAACCTTATGTATTATTGAATATGTATTTTTAGAAAGGATTTTATATATCTCTGGTATAATACCATCATTACCCGGTGCTTTGTTTGATTTAAGCTTATTTATTTGTGTAATAACTTCTGTATATGAAATACTCTTGTCCAATAGTTTAATCTGTTGTTTATTAAGCTTTTTATTCATATTTGTGGTTATAAACTCCTTTATTTTATCTTTAGGTTCCATGTTAATATTATTATGGTTAATTTTGTGAAAGTGATTTCTAAATTCATCTAGTATTTCTGGTATACTAGAAACATTCTTCTTTTCCTTAGAGAAAAGATTTCTTTGATATGGTTTTGTTTATTCAACCTTTTGTTTTATTTTTAAGTCTATGTAAGTATTTGGGGATTATTGAATAAGACAAAACTTGTATTTCTCTAAAGTTATTTTAACTTTATGAGTTAAAATTTCTTTGTATTTCTCATTTAGTTTGTTTATTTCTTCAATAACTTTCGTGTCCATAATATTTTCTTTATTATTATGTTTATAAGAGTCTAATTTACTTTGAATATCTAACAATTCCTTATCCCAAGATTTCCTTTTATTATTATACCATCTGATACTTTGTCCATATAGATATGATTTTAAGGCATCCCAAACATAAACAATGGAGACTTCAGGAGTGTTATTTATGTCTAAAAAAGGTTTTACTTCTGAAAGTATATATTCTTTATAGTCTTTTAGTTGAGTTAAGTATGCTGGTATCCTTTTGATCTGAACATTATGAGTATTTTTATCATGAATTCAAAAACAATTGAATTATGATCAGATATAGGACATGAAATGATTTTGGAATTAATTAAATCTGTTACCATCTGGTTAGAAATAAAGACCCTATCTATTTTTGAATAAGTTTTGTATCTGTTAGAAAAAGGTGCATGGTAATGATTTTGAATCTATCTGATTATTAATATCATTCAAATGATAAGAATTAGCAAAATCCTTTAAATGTTTTGCATTAGATGTAATTCTTCTCTTTCCTATAGTGGTAGTATCACTTTCATGTAGTATACAATTAAAGTCACCAGCTAAAATAATATCTCCTATAGAGAATGATATGATCTTATCAAGATGATGTTTCACTGTATTAATACCAATTCCAGGTATCCAATATACATTAATTAAAGTGTAAGTCTTCCCATTAATTTGTATTGTAACCATACAAAACATTCCTTTGTCATCCTAATAAGACTTAATGGTTTTAGGAATGGGCATACTTTTATTCCATAAAATAGCCACTCCTCTTTTTTCTGAGTGTGCTCTGAACTAACTAATACTGTATATTTGTTTGTGGCTAGTTTATCAATATCTTTTTCAAGAGATGGGTTTCTTGTAGGAAGACTAAGTTGGCCTTATGTAAATTAATGTATCTTATTAGGCTTGCCCTTTTACATGGATTATTCAATCCATTAATGTTTAAAGAAATTCCTTTTAAAGATGTCATTTGGCATTTTAAAACTTAAGAATCTTATGATCAAAATAACAAATAACAAGATAAGTAATGTTACATCTCCTCCTTTAGGTGTACCTTTAAATATAGCTGTATTTATTGAATCTCTTATGGGATTTCGTATAGGATTCAATTTTGTTTGTAGTGACAATGAATATACAAAATATATTGTGGATGTCAAAACTATATACAAATAACAATGAACAAGTGAAAATAATGTAAGGATTAAACCTTGCATCCAGCCTGAGTTGTAAACTCCAACTTAGAGTAGTATTTACCACTCAAGTTAACCCCTACCCTAAGCAGCAGTACGTCAGCTACCACCTTATCAATTTAATACTAGTTATATTTAACTGAAGTTAACAGTTTTCAATTCAATTATCTAGCAAGACAAGACTACACATTTGGTAAAACAGCATCATATAAACTAAAATAAACCTTTTTTTTTTTTTTTTTTTTTTTTTTAAACTGTTCATACTACTATATACATCCATGTAATATAAAACACTTGTATTCAAATAGCATTCAAATAATTTTGATGTTAGAAATCAAGAGGAGAGAAAAATAAGTTCTAACATTCATTTAAATCAAAAACTTTGGCTAATATGATTCAGACATTACATATATTAGGATGCATCTATTTTCTGTCATGTAAATACAGTTAACAGCTTCCAAAAAAAACCTTGAATTGCTTGTATATGAGCATTTACTCAAAATCATTATTGCCAATAGAATAAAATATTGTATTCATAGAAATTGTTATAAATCATACTTCATAGTTAAGCAGATTCTCAGAAACATTTATATACATATCTACATACACACACACACACACACACACACATACACACGCACATACACACACACACAAACACACACACACACACACACACACACACACACACACACACACACACACACACACACACACACACACACACACACACACACACACACACATACACACACACACACATACACACATACATATATATATATATATCTGATCTCACTGAGTTGTATCTTTACTGAGCACCATCTTACATTGCTGTACCTTCAATAAATCTGCCTGCTTTATACAAAATAATGCACAGCAAATACATTTTAGTAACCAGATTTTACAAACATACTATACTACTGCTTTAAAATATATCACATGACAATTTCTTCCAGTATAGAGTTATAAAATTATTTATGCTTGTCAATCAGATGAATTAAATGAGTTATAGTAATGTATATGTTTGGGACATAGGTTTTTAACACATATTATTAATCTGCTATTCCTGTATCTGTGATGTGTCAGTGTGATATTTAGGTCAAAGGTGAGACCAGCTGCTTTCAGGTTCTCTGTGAGAATTCTGAGAGTTGAAGCTTTTGAAGTAGCTCATGGACACTGTGCATGAGACAGCCCACATCCCAGATTGTCTCTCTTAACATTTTGGCGGGAAACTTATTAAAAACTAGTAACAAACATTCATTTAGCAGTGTAAATGCATCTAAACATGACAAAACCTTCACAATGCATTCTACAGATTATTACAGACTCTATGTAAGTGAAATCAAGCCCAAAATTATTAATAAGTAACAAAACTCAACATTTTTGTCTCAACTCAACTCCTATGCGAATCTTATTATTTACTGTGTCTATATGATCAAAGTATTTCTATATATTAATAAAGAAAAGAAAAAGAGAGTAGAAAGTAAAAGGGTGTAAGGCAGAAATAAAAAAAATGTAAGAGAAAGCTATAAGAAGTATATACAATAGAATATTACTTACTGTTTATATTAATAGAGTTAAAAATAAAACATATTATTTACTATTATTTAGTTCTAATTATTATTAGTTAAAGCATGACAGATTATTTACAAACAAGCATAAGCAGTGTAATCAAGAAAGTATAATTAGGTAGTGTCATTCCTGTATCTGTGATATCTAGGTCAAAGGTTTGACTAGCTGATTTCAGCTTCTCTGTGAGAATTCTGAGAGTTGAAGCTTTTGAAGTAGCTCATGGACACTGTGCATGAGACAGCCCACATCTCAGATTGTCTCTCTTAACATTTTGGCGGGAAACTTATTAAAAACTAGTGACAAACATTCATTTAGCTGTGTAAATGCATCTAAACATGACAAAACCTTCACAATGCATTCTACAGGTTATTACAGACTCTATGTAAGTGAAATCAAGCCCAAAATTATTAATAAGTAACAAAACTCAACATTTTTGTCCCAACTCAACTCCTATGCAAATCTTATTATTTACTGTGTCTATATGATCAAAAGCATTTCTATATATTAATAAAGAAAAGAAAAGAGAGTAGAAAGTAAAAGGGTGTAAGGCAGAAATAAAAAAAAAATGTAAGAGAAAGCTATAAGAAGTATATACAATAGAATGTTACTTACTGTTTATATTAATAGAGTTAAAAATAAAACATATTATTTACTATTATTTAGTTCTAATTATTATTAGTTAAAGCATGACAGATTATTTACAAACAAGCATAAGCAGTGTAATCAAGAAAGTATAATTAGGAATAGCATTTGAAGAACATATAAACTTTTAAAGGAAAAAAATGTATCATATTACTGACCTTATTTTTCCTCTTCAGAAAGAGAAACAAGTTAAATCACAGCTTGCCATTAAATCTCCAGATATTTTGACTAGTTATAAAACAAAACATTTCTTTGCACACAGAGAATAACTTTGATTAAATCTCAAAATATTTGTTGCTTCTTGGAAATGCAGGAACTATATTTAAAAGGATTAATAATAAAATAAAATGATGAGAGAGAAAAAAAAACATAGTACAAATCATTTGTTTTTTAGTCTCTTCTTCTTCTTTGAAGTCTTCCACGAAGTTTCAGTTGCCAGTCTCTTTAACGAAGGACTAGCCCATTCCATTTCTTCTATTTTTTCCAAAATCTTATTTTTTTTGATAAACAGTAAAGCAGAGTCTAAGTCATCGAAAATTTTAGGACCATCAGGAAGGAAGATTTTAAGCTTGGCAGGAAACAGAAGGTATGTTTTAAACTGTGCTTTTTTAAGCTCCCTTATTAGTCGCAGAAAAACTTTTATTTTGGCTAATACCATGGAAGAATAGTCATTGTCAAAACGCACAGTTGTTTCATTAATCTTAACAGGAGCTTTAGCCCAAGCAGATTTAAGAACCATCTCTTTATCAAAAGATGATAGAAATCTAACTATAACTGATCTAGGATAGTTTTTGTTAGAGTTAGTATTAGCTATAGATCTGTGTGCTCTTTCGATACCAAAAGAGAATGCTTCTGGTAAATCTAAAGTTTTAGGGAGCCATGTTGTTAAAAAAGAAGTAATATTGTTACCTTCAATATTTTCTGGCAATCCAAAAATCCTAATGTTATTGCGCCTAGATCTATTTTCCAGGTCATCCAGCTTTGTTTGTAAATGTGTATTTTGTTTCAGCAGAAACTCAATGTTGATTTCCTCTTCTTGTATTCTATTTTCCATGTCATTCACAGCTTCTTCTATGCCTGTCATCTGGATCTTCTGTTGTTGCAGGTCCATATGTAACAAGTCTATTTGTTTTGTAGTTTTTCTATGAAAGTGTCTATTTTAGTATCCATTTTATCCATCTTAGCAGTAAGTTGCTGGACTATAATTATCAGAGACTGAAGTTCTTTCTTGATGCTGGAGTCTTGAGAATTTGTCTTACTGGAACTCATTTCAGACTGATAAACTGACAGGAAAATTTCCAAAGTAATTTCTGACAGGAATATTATTAAGATTTCCTTTCTTTTTTAGATATAGTTCAAGAACTATATAAAACAAACATATTTAGAAAGAAAATTACTTCAAAAATTATTTTTTTAAGTAATTAATTCCTGTCAATGTAATGAAATTGGTGGAGCTGAAGAAATCTGCTGCTATCCTGTGTTCATCCTTGGCCACGCCCCCTGTTTACTGGTAAAGTCTGACTAACCATGAATCCCATTCTCATCGCAGGCCCAGGGAGAAAACCTTCAACACACCTAATTCAATTAATAAACTACATAATATTATGACATGATGTTCAGTACTAAATAGAAGAATCGACATACAGGATAAATAAAGTCAGATCAGAAAATCATACAGTGAATATTAAACAACGATCATAAGATAAAACACCAAATACGGACCAAGTGCAAAACAATCTCCAATAAAGTTAGAAAGCATTTAGACAGCTGCTGTTCACTCATAAACTCCTTTAAAGACACAGCACAGCACACCACATAAATAACACTGAACACAGTTCCCAGTACGTTGGATGAAAACATACTGGGAACTGTGTTCAGCGTTATTTATGTGGTGTGCTGTGCTGTGTCATTAAAGGAGTTTGTGGGTGAACAACAGCTGTCTGAGTTCTTTCTAACTTTAACAATCATAAGATATTGAACACCTAGTAAAGTACAATCAATAGTGATAACCAATGGTGACCGTGTTAAGCATTTTAAATATGGGCAAAAGACTGAGAAAAACGAAAGAGATTTTGCAGTTGGGCGGAGATTAGGAAATGGAGTTAAAGTAATGAGCTATCAGAGAAGTAACTGCTGCTTTGGCCAATAAGAGAAGGGCGGAAAGGAAAAGTGGAAAAAAGGAAGAAGGGAGAGAGGGGAGAGAAAGGAAGAGAAGGCAGGAGTAACGGGTAGTTTTAGCCTGGGGTAAGGCATGTACAGAGCCAGGAGTTATGAACAAATCTCTTTAGAGATTGTTTGAATATGTGACAACATAGCATTGCTCTAATATTTGTAGGAATACTCTTCCAGACCTTGCCTACTGAGTAGGAATATAGGCAGTGACTGATAGATATTTTCAGTTTACGGATTTCAAGGATGTTTCTCAGATGAGTGAAGAGGGTGGCTAGGGAGGTAATGGTTAAGAATGGTGCTGGTTGCTGAGCAAGATGAGGATTTGCATACCATTTTATGAGCAAGGAAGAGTTGGGTGAACTTGAGGTAGTGAGGTAACTGAAGCCAGTTTAAATATCTGAGGGCAGAGCAGTCATGGGAGTTGTATGACTGACTGGCTGCAACTCTAGCTACTTTGTTATAGCAAAGCTAAAGTTTTAATCTTAGGGAGATTTCAATGTTGCTGAAAATGGGTGAGGCATATAGCAGTGAAAGAAGGAGGTATATATTGGCTAGAGTAACTCTTGATGTGTTGGTAAAGAATCTTTTATGCACTTTTGAATATGAAGATCGAATTTCAGTGATCATCTATTATAACACCAAGTAACTTTGCATGAGGTACAATTTCATTTTCAGTATTGTTGAGAGAGCATATTTTAAAAGTGTCTTTTATGTCTGTTTGGGATGTGGGGATAAATAATGGCAGTTTTGTTTTATTTGGATTTAGGAAAAGCTGATTTTCAATAGAGTTGATAGCTAACTAACTATTAAATGTGTAAATGATAGTAGAGTTGTCTGCATATTGTATAAGTGTAGCTTGTTAGGAGTATGTATGTAGATTATTTATAAATATGTTAAAAAGGAGAGGGCCAAGTACGGAGCCTTGTGGGACACTTGTGTAACTGGGAGAAAAGATAAGTCGAAAGCCATTTAACTGATTGTAGCTGGTTAGAGAGGTAGCTAGAGAACCAAGTGACTGTTGGACTGGAAAAGCCTAAAGGAGACATTTTTGAGAGTAGTTTGATATGTGAAACTGTATCAAAAGCTTTAGAGAGATCAAAAAAGAGGGAAGAAACAAAATTGTTGTCATCTCTGGATTTAATGATGTGGTCCAAAAAGGCAGTAGAGGGAGTTGTTGTGCTATGATCTGGGCAAAAGCCATGTCGGGTAGAGGCTAATAGATTTGCTTGGGTTAAGTATTGTAAAAGTTGTTCATAAATACATTTTTCTAATATGCTGGAAAGAGGGAACAAGATTGCAACTGGTATGAAGTTTGTTATTCCAGTGGAGTTTATCCCTTTATGAACAGGAATGATGTAATTATTTTTCCACAGAGATGGGACATATGACCCACGAATGGAGCAATTGATCAAGATAGAGATTGGGTAGGTTAAAGAGGAGGCAGCAATCTTTAGATATTCATATGGGAGATTGTCTACAGAGGGTGAGCAGGTCTAAAGTTTGTGTAATAATTTTTTTATATAGGAAATAGAGACAGATTTTAAGTTGAAAATGACATTGTTAGAGCTTTGAAATTTACCAGTGGTGGCAGGATTCTGCAGTGAGTTTTGGGTCAGGGTGGCTATTGAGTCTATCAAGTGGGAGTTAAATTTAGAAGACGTTTTTAAGGACGAGATGTTTAGACAAGGGTTATGGGTACTAGGAGTTCTAGGGAGTAATATTTTCTTGATAGTGGGTAATTATTATGTCCACTGCTTTACATAATACCTTTGTCAAATGTATCAGTCTGAAATTTGTTAATGTTGATTATAAGCTTCCAGTGCAAAGAAAGAGTTTTTAAGAACATTTCAGACTACCTGGGATCGTACATTTCTTGAATAAGTAGTACAACAATGTTGTTAGGAGCTGCATTAAAACTACAGCTGTTCTTATCACTATGAAGGCAGCAAAGATCTAAAAATATGGAAAAGATGCATGAAGTTTACAGTTGTTTTTTCAGCAGTGATGTTGTGGTGCATACTTGAATCAAACTGATTTCAGACACACATACATTACTCCTTGGCAAAAATTGCATTGTCAATGGTCAGCATAATAATTAAACTCTTTTTTCACAGATACAAGGTGTAGGGTTTGATTCCAGCCTCTGGTTGTTGAATAAGTTGTAATACTCTCCAGACCAATAGCCTAGTATTTACCTATGAACTCTAAGTGTTTTATTGTTGCAATCCATCTGTGTAAAACTCGAGCCATGGTGGTGCAGCGGCAGCCGCGGTGGTGCAGCGGTAGCATTGTCACCTCACAGCAAGAGGTTCTCCCGTTCGATTCTCGGCTGGAGCGCCTTCTGTGTGGAGTCTGCATGTCCTCCCCACAGGTCTAAGATTTTAGGTGGAATACTGAAAAAGCATAGGTCACTAGAGATCTTAAAGGCTAGATGGAAGGGGAGAATATTTAGGTAGGGCAGTATGAATGACGTTTTCTCTGATGACATCAGATAGGATTATAGGCTCATGTTTGCATTTATTAACTGCTGGACAGTGGTACAGATTATGACAATGCAGCCTCTGATGACAGTCACATATTAAATAATAAAGAAAGAATAAAATTAAAACACTATAACCAAAACCAAAACAAACCGGACACTGAATGGACAGAAACGGAGTACGAAAACTGTACAAAGTAGCCAAATTTAATAAACCATTTGATTTAATGAACCATTTTAGCGCTTTCATCTCCTAAGAGACTTCATCAGAAATAAAACCTGAACCTAATTCAATTAACATTTAAATACTGAAAGTCTTATGACATCACATTTGATCAATTTGTCAATTTAAAAAGACAATAACAAACAAAAATGTTTTTTTAAAATAAACAAACACAGTACTATTACATGAAATAATTATGTAGAACTACCTAAAAACAACTTGATAAACTGGTTTAGAATGTAATCATATAAAAAACCTTTATATATTTAAAGATTTTTGTTGTTGCAACTATATAATGTTGGCTTTTTCATGCAACATAGGTGCCAGGGAAACATAGTCGTTAAAACCTGGCATAAACATAGCTGCCAGTCTAAGATGCTAACACTCATTTAACATGCCAACAGGGCTTTAATGGAACTTCTTTAAAAAATTTTATTTTTTATTTAGAAAAAAGACTTTTTAAATATAAAACCACCAGAGATAGATATTGCATATTTTAAACAGTGTATAGAGTTAAAAATTGTACCCCAAGGTTTAAGAATATACAAATTTCCTTTTGGTGTTATGTATTCTGAAGATGTTATGAGTGATTATGTTCATTATTTTGATGAGATTGGGTTGGGATTAATCAAAAAAACTTTGTTTTATTATGAAAAACAGATCCAGGAAGTTTTATTGGAAGTTCAAGAACTAGATAAAAAAGTTAAAAATTATTTGTTATTTCCTCAGTATAGTGCTTTATATTTTAGAATGTTAAACAAGGTTGATAAAAGATGTTTCAACATTTTTCAAAAAAAGAAGCGTAAACTAGATAGGGATCAGAACAGTTATTTCAACAAACAAGTTTATGTACACAAGGTGGACAAGGGAATGGAAAGGACGCAAGGTAATAAGGAAAATTTTTGGGCCAGTCTGTACATTCGATAGAGAGACACTTTGATGAATTTAGAACACCTAGTTATAGTGAAGTAGTGGCCAATAATGCAAGAAGGCAAGACAATATAGATGATTTATACACTTCACAAGATTTTGAGGGGGAGGATTTTCCAGAAGTCAGACGCTCCAAGAGACTGGCACAGTTTTATACGGAAAAGGGGGAATACAACATACACTATTATCCGCACAAGAGGCATTATTAACTAAAAGTAACAGTTTCAATGCATCTACCGTACATTTAGACAACATAGTACATCAGAAGGATGGATTTACTATATACAATTATTCAGACAAACTCATTGCGGATGATTATTTTAAATTATTTTCCAAGGGAGTCAAATTTATTCCTTCTAACCCTGGAAATTTAGTTGAGAACATTACATCTTTAAAGTTTTATACTAGAAAACTAAATTTGGAAATCAATTTAGGGTGTCATGACAAAACTGTGGATACAGGTTCTCCGAATGTAGTTTTACCAAAGAAAAAAAGTACATATAACCCCATTTTACATCCCTTGGTAGAAACCTATGAGAAGTTGGTTATGGAAGATATTTACAATATTTATAAAAATAACAACAAAAGAGATTATTATGGAAATTTGACAAAGGGTGAATATGAATTATTACAAAATTTAAGAATGGACAAGAGTATATGGGTTATGATTCCAGACAAGGGGGGAGGAGTTACTATATTTCATAGTAATGATTACTCTGATGAAATGTTAAACATATTATTTAACAACAATACCTATATTGGAATTTCAAAAAATCATATCAATATAGCATTTTCCAGAATAGATTCTTATTTGGAAGAATATTTGTTAGATGGAAGGATAGATCAAGATACTTATGAATTCCTCTGTAGGAAAGATCCCCTGGTTCCAGTCTTTTTTGGTATCCCTAAGATACACAAATGTATTGACAAACCACCTTTTAGGCTTATAGTGGCGGCCAGGGGATCTAAGATACATCCAATTACAGTATTTATAGATACCTGTGTGCAACATGTTATAAAAAAAGTTTCACACTTGTTAAAAGATTCTTGGGAGTTTTTGAAAAATATCAAAGAGGCTTTTTTTAGTGAGGAAGTGTTCTTTCTTACAGTTGATATAAAAGACATTTTTACTTGTATTCCCAAAATGGAAGGTTTAGCATTTTTTGAAGCGGTATTATTTTTATACTCTGAGCTTGAGAATGACATGATTAAATTAATTTGTGAGTTTATGAGTATTGTCTTGGACAACAATTTCCTTTGGTTTGAAGGAGAATACTATCAACAAATCAAAGGGGTTCCTATGGGAGCAGCATGCTCTCCTGTTTATGCCAATCTTGTTTTATTGGGTTGGGAAGATAAATATGTTATTGGTGGTCCATATTGGGGTAATATTAAATTGTATTTACGTTACCTGGACGATATTTTCATTTTATGGTCCGGTAAAGAAGAATAAATTACTAAATTTATGGAATATTTAAATTCCACAACCCAATTTCTTGAGTTTACATTTCAATATAACAAAGATACTATCAATTTCTTGGATACTACTATTTTTAAAAGACAAAGGGGTATTTAAATCTTTAGTATATAGAAAGAAGACCTATTGCAATGCTTATTTGCATTTTGAGAGTGAACACCCTTTGAGACAAAAAGTTAGTATAGTTAAAGGACAAGCAATAAGAATTGCTAGGATGACTTCACACAAGGAGGATTTAGCTAAAGAGTTTAATAATATTTTTCATATGTTTTTGGAGAGAGGTTATCCAAGAGACTTTGTAGGAAATATTCTTCATGATATTTATACACAATGGGGTGTTAGATACAAACCTTTATTAGGATCTAGTTTACAGGAAGAAACACAGGACAACAAAGTTACTAGTTTTAACAAATTTACCAAGGCCTGTGTTTTACAATATAATAGTAATATTGATTTGGTCCAGGAAGCCTTTGTAAAAATTGGAACATTTTCAGGACTAAACAAGATATTTTAGAAAAAGTAGGACACAGGCCTCGATTTATATACAAGGTGGGTTATAATATTAAACAATTATTAGACAATAGAATAGAAAATTTTAGGGAGGTCAATAAAGGTACAAGGCCGTGTGGCAGGTGTTCATATTGTACATACATAATGAAGGAACCACATGTTGTGTTAAACAATAGTGTTAGGAGTAAAGTTTTCTTTAAGAAGGGTAACTGCAACACTAGGGGGGTAGTCTATTTGGCTTGGTGCATTACTAGTGGACATTTCTATGTGGGCAAAACTGAACATATGCTTAAACATAGAATTTATGAACACGTAAATGACATAAAAAACAGTAAAACCCACATTCCTTGTGTTGTGATAATTTTAAGAAATATATGTTTGGAATTTTAGAAAAAGTACATATTAATCCCAGAGGAGGGGACTGGAAAAATATTTTAAAGAAAAAAGAGAGCCAGTGGCAACTTAGACTGGCAGCTATGTTTATGCCAGGTCTTAATGACTATGTTTCCCTGGCACCTATGTTGCATAAAAAAGCCAACATTATATAGTTGCAACAACAAAAATCTTTAAATATATAAAGGTTTTTTTATATTATTACATTCTAAAGCAGTTTATTAAGTTGTTTTTAGGTAGTTCTACATAATTGTTTCATGTAATAGTAGTGTGTTTGTTTATTTTAAAAAAATGTTTTTTTGTTTGTTATTGTCTTTTTAAATTGACAAATTGATCAAATGTGATGTCATAAGACTTTCAGTATTTAAATGTCAATTGAATTAGGTTCGGGTTTTATTTCTGATGAAGTCTCTTAGGAGATGAAAGCGCTAAAATGGTTCACTAAATCAAATGGTTTATTAAATTTGGCTACTTTGTACATGTTAAATAATAGCCAGTGGTGTAGATCATGAGAG